>NW_027208775.1:0-46278 GCF_027789765.1 Dendropsophus ebraccatus
GCCTTTCTCGATTCTGGGTCAGCTGGCAGTTTTATTGCAGCTACATTGGTCCAAAGATGGCGGCTACCCGTGACCCAACTAGCCAGACCCCTGACTATCTCCTCGGGTGAGATTCTTACCGACCATGTGCACTACCAGACCGCACCTCTAGTCCTCCAGGTGGGCACTTCACATCAGGAAAAGATCTCCTTCTACGTCCTGCCCTATTCTTCTTCCACCATCCTCCTGGGACTCCCTTGGCTTCGATTACATGCCCCTAAGCTGGACTGGAGAACCGGGAAGATTCTTAGTTGGGGTCAGGACTGTTCCAAGCAGTGTCTGAGGTCACCTCAGCCCAAGTACTCTATGTTGTCACCCGACCCCGCCAAGCCTCTATCCGGCCTACCGGCGGAATACCAAGACTTGCCTGATGCCTTCTCTGCCACGGAGGCGGACTCTCTACCACCTCATCGGTCGTACGATTGTCCCATAGACCTTTTTCCTGGAACTTCTCCTCCACGTGGTTGAGTATACCCTCTCTCTGTGCCCGAGACTGAAGCCATGTCCTCTTACATCCGGGAGAACTTACAGAAGGGTTTCATCCGCAAATCCACATCCCCTCGCCACATAGGGATGGACTTCATCACTGATTTACCTCCATCTGCAGGTAAGAAAGAGGGGGAGGCCAAAGGGGGGGGGGGATATTGTCACGGCCGCGGCGGCGTCCCGTGCTCTGGGCCGCCGCCGCGACCTCTCCATGCAGCTGCCGGGGTCCATGTGCAGGGACCCGGCGCTGCTACTAGTTCGGCCCCGGGGGGCGCCTTACCTCGCCCCGCTCCTGTCACCCGCTGTGCCGGCCGGCTGTGCGCGTCCCCGCCTCCTAGGGCGCGCGCGTCGGCTGTCTCAGATTTAGAGGGCCAGTCCGCCCCTAATTGGAAGTTGCACTAATCACTTCCTATAAATTCCAGCCCTGCCCCACTACAGGTGTTGGAGCCTCTACATGCTTCCCATAGCGTTTGGCCCAGCTCCCTGTTGTTCCTGATTCCTGTCCACTACCTGGTCCCCAGTCCTTGTTCTTTATTCCTGTCCGCTACCTGGTCCCCAGTCCTTGTTCCTGGTTCCTGCTCCTCTGTCACACTATCGCTCCTGTGTTCAGCCTGTCACCTGCAGCTACGCCTACAGACCTCTGCCAGCACCATCTCCTGCCTCGCCTCGCCTGCTGTCACTAGCAACCAAACCAGGGGTAGCGACCTGGGGGTCGCCTGCCCCAGCAAGCCCATCCAGCCTTGCGGCGGGCTCTGGTGAAAACCAGCGGCCCCTTAGACTCCGCTCGCTGGTGCGGTTTTGTGCCATCGCTAGTGTTGGCCTAGTGGATCCACTACTCCAGGCGTTACAGGGGCTACAGTGTTGCTGTTTTTTTATTCTCCTAAGGTAATACATGAGGCACCTGGGTCTATTTTTTTCTGCAAGGGGAAATTTAGGTTTAAGTAATAGCTACAAGTGAAACATGTCAGTTGTCTATGAAATGCTAGTGTTATAATGGATGGATTTGATTTAATATGTTAAGTAAATAAAATGAAGTATTAATGCAGAGGACCGCCCCTTAGGCCATCACTATGTGTATTTCAGGGGCATAACCACCACTGTAGAAGCCTTATTGGCTGCTATGGGGCCCATCCCATCAGGGGGGCCTGTTGTCTGCTCCTGAAATACACTGGGCCCCCTGAGCTATCATCATTTGCAGCACCAGGTGGCCTAGCAGGCCTCCTGGGTTCTGCAAATGTCCCTTTAACTGCAAGCACTCCTGATGATAATTTGCAGTTATGACTAGACTTGAAGGATGAGTGGTCAGTCGGGAAGAAGGGGAGGGGACCCAATGAAAAGTCTTCTATGGGGCCCAGCCATGGTGTGTTGAAAAAGTAAGTGTCATTGAACTAGTATGTTTTAGGAACATACATGAGAAGATTAAGATGAGCACTAAAGGAGGGAAGTGAGATGGATAATCATGGCTTGGGTACAGAGAAGAAGGTGGTGATGAGAGACAATGACAGCAGTGGGTCCTTGGTGTGGTTTCTTTGGGTACATTAGTGAAGACAAGAGAAGACAGAAGAGAAAAACATAGTCGATAGTTCTGAGTCTGAGAGCAATGTGTGCACAGACCCAGGAGACCTGTGTCCTCAGACTAGAAGTGCTATTCTATATAGACTTACTTGCGTTGTTTTTCTAGATTAATTAATTTGGACAGGAGAACTTCTTTAAATATCCTCAGGTTCTCCTTTCTTCACCGGAATCCTGTAACCTTCTATTAGAACAGTCATATCAAACTTAGCTATCTATGTACAGTATATACCATTTTACTCAGAATGCAGTACGATGGAGCATGGCCTAGGGAGGTAATATGTGTGACCTATTTCAACGAAGAATTTGATGTAATTGTGGAAATTGCCAGACTTTGAGTCAACTGAGAAAAAGGAATAGATACAATTGCCAAATGACAAGTACTGTACACAAGTATTCTAAAACTGGTGCATTTGATGAGACAAAATACCCCAAATACAGAGCTAAATAAAATAAAAAAAGAAGAAAAAAAGAAACATGAGCACTAATACAATAAAATATTATCTTTGATGGCCCATAGAGGCAAATGTGACAAAAATGTTATGCATTTAGAATTAATATTTAACTATAGTCTTTTAACTAATACCTTGTCACAGTGGTTTTCAGTAACAAAAGTGCCATAGAGAATGCATCATTGCTCTCTGTATGAAATGTGCCACAAGGGATTGTACTGTAGGAACAATGGGAGGCATTGTGAAGGGACCCACAGTTGGGACCCAGGTCATTAGCTGCTATAGCATGATTAACTGCTATGTAAATGCAGCAGTACATGCTCGTCAATGAAAAAAAATAGGTATACATTGTTTTCATTGATGTTGGCAGTCCCCCAGGGCAGAGAGCTGAGCTTGAGTTATTGACATTAGTTAATATAGGAAATCCCAAGTGCATGTTTAACCAGGGGTTAAAACAAAAGAAGCATTTCCAGCACACCATTATTTTCTAACTCTGCCTACACAAGCACCTAAGTCATGGTTAAAAATGTGTGTCAGGGTTTTTTGCACCTTATAGTTAAACCATTTACTTTCTATCTATATACTCTTACTGTTATTCTAAACATTTTACTCTGTTTTAAACGAAATAAACTTTATAAGCTTAACATTGAAAACTATATAATGACGGGGAGAACCAGTCATAGGAAAGTGAAACCTTTTTTTCTTTTGCAACAATAGGCAAAAGTTGGTTTGGTATGGGTCCAAGACCCAGTACCAAGGACAGTCCCTGTGAGGAATAAAGTGTATAGTTTGACCTATTAGCTGTATTAGATTAGGTCCTCTCCCCAAGAGGACTAGCATAACAGCATACACTGGTATAAAGTCATTGCAAGGGTCAACATTACTGCTGTTTCTTTGCCATTAAAAGAGTTACATGTATAAATGAAAGATGCTTTGGTCACATGATTTCTCTAAGGCAATGACAGCAGTACAGCATTCCCTATTCCAGCCCTTGTTAATCTGGAAATAGGTGAACCTAAAACCAGTCTAAACCAGTCTGAGCATGGCTGCTTGCTCACCTCCTGCTGGTCAGACCATTTTGTAAGCTGTATACCTATAAGCTTTTGTACTGTGTAACAGTATAATGAGAGACACAAGCAAATAAAGAAATAGTTTTCTGTCAAGTTAAATACTCCCAAAGTTGGCGCTGACTTCAACCTGATCGTTTGTAAAGGTCACGCGAAAGGTGACATTTTTCTTCCATGCAAAGAGTCTTGTTTCCTCTTCAAGGCCTTTAAAATAACGAGCAAGTTGTTACTCTAGTCCACACTGCAAGAATAATTTCTACATTTTACAACCTTCTTCTCATTTGGATAATCTGGTACTGCTTTCTGCTAAAGACACAAAACAATTGTGTGTGAGCTTTCCCCCCTCCTCCCCCCTCCATTCTGAGAAGGTTGAAACAAGTCCCTATCTGCAACTTTGTAATTCCGGGAGGGTTAATCACAGTGAGTTCATTAGCAATTTGACCTCAGAAAATCTTCACCAGCATTACAAAAAAGCTAAAAAGTTGCAGATACAGCTTGCAAGAGACTTGTTTACATCAGCCATTTCAGAAGGGAAGAAGGTTGAGACAGAGAAAAGCTCACATATATTTTTTGTGTCTTCTGCAAAAAGCAGCAGCTCAGAACTGGGGGAAGGAGGATGAAGAGATAATAACCAGTATGAAATGAATTGTCTCATTGGCAGCAACTTATGAAAAGTTATTTTTGAGCAGAATGGCCCTTTAAAGTAAAAGATGTCAATAAAACCTGCTATTTGCAGTAACCTTAAAGAGACAGTGACCTTCTAGCATAAAAGCTGTATTTACCTTATACTGTACAATGTATGACTAGTAGAGGACATTTATCAAGACTTGCGTACTTGAATGTCCTGCCCTCTTTTCCCCTGCCTCTTAGTAAACCCATCTGGCTCTGCATCTGGTGCAACAAATCTTTACCTGCTAAGGGGCAGGTATAAATTTGTATTAGGATTTACGCCTACGTGCATTTGGTGCGGGAGGGGACCATGTTTCCTGTGTACCCACCTGCCCAACAATCAGGTGAGTGGGGAATATGGCTGGAGTAAGCCAGGAAAAAGGCAAGAATCTGAATTATTTGAGCAGAAAGAAAAGGAGAGAGGAGTCACTCGAGCCCTTACATAGACAGGCTTTATGACACTGAGGTAGGTGGAATTCAACTCTCCTCCGCTTTTACTCTGTGTGAGCTGGCCCTAAGGTGTATGGGACTCTTCCAACCGCTCACCAACAGATGATGTACTGGAGATAGGGGTTGAGCGTGATGTAAAATCACTGCCTTACCTCTTTGTTCTGGAAGAGATAACCCTCCACCAGAGCAGTGGCACAACGTTGCTGTGTATGGGGAGAATAGGGGCTGTCCAGAAAAAATAACTGATAGCTTGACGATCGTTAGGCCATCAGTTATTGAAGGTGTATGGCTATCTTAACAGTTTATTAGTTGCAGTGTACTATATGTTATTTGAACTTGTAAGCTTTGAAAGCCCACAGATCATAAATACGCTGAGCACAAGTTCACAGTGGGATACAAGTAATAAACTACCAGCTTGACCTGAATACAATATTTTTCCACTTAAATTTCCCTTAAGAACCACATTGGTTCATCGGGCCGGTTTTACACTGGCTAAAATTTTTGAAAAACAAAAACATTGCCGCCAAATGTTAGCTGTGAATTTGTGAAATTTTATGAAATGACATACTTGGCATTTCGATTCTATGGCATGTCTTTTATCCTCTCTGGCATTTTTTATGGCTGTGTCAAGTATGGTGATGGTTTGGCATTTTTTCCCGCAAGCTGTGGTGTTTCTCTGCTTTGGGTTCAGTAGAATATATTGTCTGTCTCAAAAATGTCAAAGGCAAAAAAAAGTAATAATAATTCACATCTAAAATCATAAGCACCATAAAAAATGTTAAGATGATCTTTGATGCTTACTAAACCAGGCCATAAGGCCATAAATTTAATACTAAAGCTACTACAGTGATACAAGTAAGGTAGATAAGCAGAATATTAGTATATGTATATAGGTAAATTATATGATTTCATATCGAATAATAAAAGAAAAGAAATAAAAGAAAATAAAAGAAATTAAAACATAAACTGGAAAAAAAAATTAACATTGCAATATCTTCCCTAAAATGGAATCAGATAATAATTGATAAAATGGTATTGAGGGAAACAAACAGCCCTTATTGTATACCTGAAAAATTACCAGCAATTAAGTTATACATTATATTACAGACATACCTGGACCTGTGGCTTATTCTTTCCAGAAAATCATTATTCTATTGTGCTAGATCAGACAATTGCCCTGGAACCTTCTACCTCTTTTCATGTCTCAGCTGCAAGCATTACCTTATTGCTTCTCATTTGCTTGACTGGATAATTTGACTCCTCCAACATACATGAGTTAACGCTTCTTCTTTCTTCTTCCTGGCTACAGATTTTAACAATTCAGAGAGTCAAGGCAAAACCCAATCTTTTATCTAGGAAATTACTGCTGCTTCTGTATGCCTCTTTTGTGTAGCATGATGGCTAAAATATACAGACAAGATTAAATATATGCCAGCTCACGATTCTGCGTATTCTATTTCTGTTGCCTACAATTCCTTTCTGTTCATGACTCATACTGATTCATAATGTAATTTATCTCCAGAGAAGAAAGGTGTGATATTTAAAGAGGCTGCATCACTGTCTATTCCTTACCTAGACATTATAGCAGTCCATTAAATACACAATAATTACGGAGATCCCCCCCCCCAAAGAAAAACACGAACACTCATCTGATAGAGGCTGATAGGAACTTGACTTTATCTTAATCTTCTTTTATTCTATTTTGTTCTGTAATATAGACTACAGTCTCTCTTGTTTAAAAGGGGAAGTTTACAAAGTTATGATGTTGGGTAGGCAGTCATTTGTCATCTATAGAAAGCTCTATACCTGCAGAACATTACGAAAATGTTGCCTACCCAACAGCAGAACACAGCAGAACACATCCTAGCCAGTGTTATACAGGCTCTGTAGACCATATGTTAGGGATGTTACTTTGCGCTCCTTAGGCCGTGCCAGCCGGCAGAGGAAGCACTGTTTCTTGCACTGTCTGAATTGTGTTTTACTTACCAGCCACACCTGCTTTACCTGTAAGACTTCTGGTGGTGCAAGGGCTACTGCACTGCTAGGTCTGTTCCGCTGAACTGGTGCTGGGATCAGAGCTGCTGTACCTAGTCTCTGATCCTAGTTAAATAGCAGCTAGCTGCTCACTTCCCTGCTGGCTATTAGGGTTAGGGTTAATATCCTGGTCCCAGCTCCCCCTGTCTATTCCTGCAATCCCCCTCCTAATTCCCTGCTTTTGTTTACCAGTTGCCTGACCTCTTGCTTTGTCCTCTGACCATCCATTTGCCTCTGAATTTGTACTGCGCGGCTCATTTGTTTCTGACCCGGCTTGTTGACTATTCTCTTGTTGTGTTTGTTTGGCTGTCTTGTTTTGTGTCTCACTTACTCATCTTCTGCCTGACAGACCTTGCCACCATATTGTTAATTATAGTACAGGTACATTCTATCCATTACAGGTGACTGGTGGTTGAAACTTTTGAGGATGAACAACTACCACTGAACAACTAAAAATAATGTCCACTGTTTTAAAAAAAAAAAAAAAAATCTTGCAAATAATTATCATGATCCTTATTTTGACATCCACGCAAACAATGTCCATTATTTAATACATTGGGCGGGCATCATTCTATTAACTTCAATGCACTTCATTGATGTAAATTAAAATGCGGTAATAAAAGACTTTTTTTTTATTAAACAAAAAGCTGAAACCTTTTCTCTTTTTTGTGTGAACATAGCCTACTTGTATATACAATTCCAAACATTGCACATATTTCCTTATAGCAGTGAAGCAGGATGCTAAGCTCAGGAAAATTTTCATCATCTTTCCTCGGAGGAGTATAAACTAAACTAGATTTTCGTAAGCAGCCATGAGAGAAATTTGTTGAGAAGATAACTTAGGATAAAATAGTTCACAAGGGGAACAGACTGAGACATAGGACATTGTAGAAAGTTTCAAACCACAAATAATATAAAACTGGCCTGGACCGGGAGGGTTTGCCTGTAGTTATTATTAACTGTACTTGAAATAAAGGAATACAGTGTTCAGCATTTGTCAAGTTAATACTTTATACAGTAGCAGTGGGCCAGAAAGTTTCTTTTATAACATTCGATGGGCTTCCCAATCTCTTTTTGACAGATGATTTAGCAAAGAGTGGATCATAAAGTAAGTGTTGTATAGTTAGAGTTTTTACTTACTCCTCACTATTGAAACAAACATGCATATCTGTCTAAGCTGAACAAAATGCCTGGCTGTGAATGGTCCCATACACCAGTTAGGAAGACAGCATATTACTATTTTCTTATCATATAGGGGTCCATGAAGGTCAATGGTGACCAAGTCTATTAAATATAAATTACTCTGGGCTTTGTATTACAAGAACAGGGATGCACTTCGCAAACCACAATACAGTAAATGAACAGTTAATATCCAGCTTTAAATATTTTTAGGTTACAAATTCAATGTGGATTACTCTGGTCAAACCTATGTTTTTAGGGGTTTTACAATGAGTGCTCCCAGCTTGTGGGAGTTGTAGCTTGTTACGGCTGTAACAATTTTACTCTACCAAATTGAGAATACCATAGGGTTCGGATTTAGTAAAATTGTGGAAGAGACATAAAAAACTTTATACATTGAAAATGAACCAGTACACCCTACGTCATAGTCCCTGTCTTTACAGGGCCATATGCATAAATATCCAATAACAGCACATTTACATTATCACATTAGTAGTTTGGGGGGGGGGGGGGTTGTTATTACTTTCAACAGATTATTCATACAGTAGTCTGTATAAAGAGATGATATTAGTATAATTTTTTTCAGCCCACTGTTTTTCACAAGAATATGCAAATCTAGACTGGAATTTTAGTAGTCAAATAATTCTTAATGAAGAAAAATAAACAAATACTGAAGATAAATAAATACGTTTGCCGCACAGTTTGACAGTGAACATGTGTCTACCATAATAATATGTTGCATCTATCTGTAAGGTAATATTATTGCCTATGGAACAGTTCGTCTTTGCATAATTTGTACGCCAAAGAATTGTGTTAATGCTTATCATGTAGATAAACATGTTAAAAGGGTTGTCCGCTTTAGCAAGTTTTTCCAATATAGCTATGGTCATATAAAAATAATAAACATCCTATTTTCACCTGTCTAAGCTGCTACGGTGTTCTGTTGGTGGTGTCTATGGTGTCCCTGCTGATTGCAGATATTTTGCTTGTCTCGGCTCAGCCTGTTCAGCTAATCACAGTCAAGGGTCAAAGGACACTGTGGGATCGCAGACAGGTAAGCATAGAATGTTTATCATTTTGATATGACCGCATCTATATTGGACAACCTATGAACTATATTCATACCTCTCTTATAACTATTAAAGCTTCTGCAGGGAAAATAATCATGCCAGGTTAATATAGGACTCCACAGCAAAGCTAAATATTTCCCAACATGGGGTCTGATAGTGACCAACCTCAAAGAAATGGTTAAGCATAAAGACAAATACACATACTGTAACTCATATAGCTCATACACCTCTGGCTTTGGCTCAAAAACTTCAGTGGCAGTTTATGTCATGTCCTCAGTTTGAGTGTGGTTTTGCATGTCAGTTCCATTGAAGTGAATGTTTTTGAAAGAAAGTAGCTGTGTTTTTTCAAATTATAGGTAAACCCATTAACCCCTTAACAACTGTTTTATATATATAATTTTCCTTTTTGCACATGTTTTCCTATGCCTGTCTAAACGGCCATAGCGCTTGCATTTTTTTTACCTACAGACCTTCACGAGCCCTTATTTTTTGCAACACCACTTGTACTTTGCAATGTTAGACTTAATTTTCCCATAAAATATGCAGCAAAATTGGCAAAAATTATTTGTGCACGTAAATTGAAAAAAAAAAAAGCAATTTGCTTTAATTTTAAGGGATTTCATGTCTACGCTGTTTGCCCTATGTAATCTATGTTTCTCAAGTCAGTACAATTATATTGATATATCGACTTTTACTTGACTGCTTTTAAAAAGTTAAAATTTAAAAATGTGTTTAAAATTGCTCTATTACCATTAAAAAACTTTTATTTTTTGGTCTTGCCTGTGTATATGCAACTTTTTCATAACTTTTTATTACAATTATTCAGAATTTGCGACTGAACAGCTGATGAAGCTGCAGAGGGGGGCTGGCATGAGGTTTGGCTGGAGCGAACACGTAAGTATAATGCACCAACACTTCCAGGGTGGGGGGAAACACGGGGAAGGGGGCCATTCACTTAAATAACACACATTACAAAGTTGTATAACTTTGTAATGTGTGTTATTTAGTGAATACAAGTTAAACTACCCCTTTAATAGAAAAAAAACTATAGGGGTAGTATACGCATTAAAAAAAATGTAGCAAAACATACCTATGTATATCGTATTTTTCCGTTTTATAAGACATACTTTTTAGCAAGAAAATATCTTGCTAAAAAGGGCCTGCGTCTTATATTTAGGAGACAGGGCAGCCTAACACTTTCAGACTGCCCTGACTCCTTCCCTGATGGTCGGGCACAGTGCTGGGTCAGGTGCATAAGCTGTGCAGTCCTCTCCCTTCTCCTGTCAGTACTGATCAGTGAGATCAGTGCCTCGCAGGAGAGAAATCGGGAGGGCATATGCATGGCAACTTACGGAGCTGAAGGACCTTCGTTTATGTCACAGTCATGTGACTAATCACATGACTTACATCCAGAAGGTCCTACACTCAATTTATCCTAACTACAGAGCAGCAGAGGTATGTGTGTTACCCTGTGTGTTAATATAACATTGTGTGTGCCTGTGGATATGTTTGTACAGCTGAGTGTATATGATACAGCAGAGCCAAGTGTATATAATGTTGCTGGGTGTATATGACATAGTAGATCTGCGTGTGTATGATGTTGCTGGGTGTATATGACATAGTAGAGCTGAGTGTGTATGATGTTGCTGGGTGTATATGACATAGTAGAGCTGAGTGTGTATGGTGTAGCAGATCTGAGTGTGTGTTGTGCATGCAGCATCTGTGTATGTGTAGGTACAAGGCACTGTCATTTTAATAAGTTTTGACCCCTTCACTGCTTTATCCCCTTCATGACTTTAGACCACCAGGGAAGTTTAATTAGCATGAAATATTTTTCCCTGTTTTCAGTAGTCTAAATCAGGGATGCGTCTTATAGTTGGGAGCATCTTATAAAGCGAAAAATACGGTGTATATATATATATATATATATATATATATATAAATATATATATATATATAAATATATTATTTTTAATCCGATATCGCTGATATTGCACAACCCACGTAATAAACTAAATGTCATACATACGATACTCCCTAGCCTCACCAAATACCACATTGGAATAAATTATAACACCTTAGCAGTACCAATCCCCAAAATAGAGCACAACATATCTCCCAAGCAGCACCAAAAACCAAAGCAGAGCACAGCATGCCTTCACAGCAGTACTAAATAGAGTCGAGGGAACTTAGGTAGCTGATGCAGCCAGGACTCCTAAAGACTGCAGCCAACTTCAGCAGCCACAGCACACCGCGAACCCGAGCATGCTTGACGTTTGCTCAACTCTAGTGCTAAACAACACGGTGCAGCAAATATAGCTCCTTAGCGCCACTGAACAAATACTTCAGTGTAGTACAAAATATGTCAACAGCGGCCCAAAATACCACAGTGTAGCAAAAAACACCTCCCCAGAAGCAACAAAATTACAATAGGATATTTATAGAGCTTGTCAAGGTGAGGCTGTTCTGTTGAAATTAAGGATTCTGTCACATTTAATGGAAAAAATAGAGCTGCGTACATCACTGTTTCTTCTCTCTTTATCTTTTTTTTTTTTTTCTGAATCAAAGAAACAGAAACCTTGACATGACCATACGAACCTGATTTTAAGTCTATTGGGTCCACTGGGACTGTTGGTGTCCATCATGTGATGAATTTAAAAAATGTATTCAAACCTCCATTACAAAGGGCATAATGCCATGTTTTGACCTTCCCAGAGGTCACACATGTTATATTGCAATGTTAAATCCTTTAGTAGATTATTTTGAATCTACTCTTTTATTGATTTTTAATCGATGTTTCAAGTGATGGCCAGTTTTTTATATTGCTTTTCTACAATGTACTACAGCTTGTTCTTTTTGGTATTTTACAATCATCATGTGACTCTTTTGGACTTTCTGGACACCTTTCCTTTAATTATGTTATGTTGCTCTGGTCATTCCTGACCATGGTCATTGCTGATCACTCTAAGTGCTGATCAGTCAAAGTGTCTAGATGAATTAAACCAGAATTGAACCAGAAGGGAACTGAAGGTAACTGCATTCCATATACTCCTCTGTTCTCCAAAAATGTTCACCTTTGCTATCACTTTTGCTTCCCTAATACTCAAACTCTACTCCAAACCCCCAACTCCTATATCAAGCAATAGTATATTTATCTCTCCTTCCCTTCTACCTGCTGATCTAACCCCCCTGCTATCTTTTTCCCATACAATAAACCATTTCTTCCCATTCCCTCCAAACATCCTCCCTCCCTCTCTTACTCACACCTGCTATCTCTATCTCTGCTCCTGCTTACTGCTGGAGACATCTCTCCTAACCCTGGTCCTCCAACCTTTACTAACAGCTTCTCTTCATCGGCCTCCTACAGAAACCCTTTTAACCTGATTAAGATTCCCTGCATGCCAGACCCCATCTCCATTAACTGTGCTCTATGGAACTCTAGATCTGTCTGCAACAAACTCACTGAAACCCACGACTTATTCCTCAATAAATCGCTCAACCTGCTGGCTCTCACAGAAACATGGCTTCAAGAGTCAGACACAGCCTCACCTGCTGCTCTGACCCATGGAGGCCTTCAATTTTCCCATACTCCTAGACCTGATAACAGACATGGTGGAGGAGTGGGTGTACTTCTCTCTCAGGACTGCACTTACCAGGTCATTCCCCCTGTGCCCTCCCTCTCATTCTCCTCTTTTGAGGTGCACACCATTAGACTCTTCCGGCCCTTTCCCCTGAGAGTCGCAGTCATATATCGCCTCCTGGTTCACAACAACGCTTTCTTGACCACTTTTCTACCTGGCTTTCTTACTTTCTATCTTCTGACATTCCCGCCTTCATCATGGGCGATTTTAATATCCCTATTGACAAACCACTTTCCCCATCGGCCTCTCAGTTTCTTTCCCTAACCTCCTCCCTTGGCCTCTCCCAGCATTCTGACTCTCTAACCCACAAGGGTGGGAATACCCTGGACCTTGTCTTCTCCAGACTTTGCCCAGTTTCTCGCCTTAATAACACTCCTACCGGGCTCTCGGACCACAATCTTCTCTCCTTTTCAATCACTAATACTCATTCTCCTCCTGAGACCCCAACCTTGGTCATGTACAGAAACTTACGTGCCATCAACACCCAACAACTTACAGACTCTGTACAGTCATCACTGCCTCCTATCTCTTCACTCTCCTGTCCCAATCTGGCTGCCAAATGCTATCACGACACCCTCAAAAAAACCCTTGACAAAATGGCACCCCTCACACCTCAATCAGCAAAACGCAGACGACCACAACCTTGGCACACACCTTCAACTCGTTTTCTTAGACGGTGTTCTAGGTGTGCTGAACGTTCGTGGAGGAAGTCTAAAACTGATGCAAACCTCCTACATTACAAATTTGTGCTTAGAAGCTACTACTCCGCTCTTCATTCTGCTAAACAATCTTACTTTACCTCTCTCATCTCTTCTCTATCACATAACCCAAAACGTCTCTTTGATACCCTCAACTCCCTCTCAGTATTTGAACCTGTAACAGAGGAGGAAGTCTCCAGACTCCTCTCCTCCTCTCGTCCCACCACCTGCCCTAGTGACCCTATTCCCTCACACCTTGTCCAGTCTCTCTCTCTCCTGTTGTCACTACTTACCTTACTAAAATCTTCAACCTCTCCCTGTCCTCTGGCGTCTTCCCCTCGGCTTTCAAACACTCCATTATCACTCCCTTACTGAAAAAAACCTCCCTAGACCCCTCCTGTGCTGCCAACTATCGACCTGTCTCTAATCTTCCTTTTATCTCCAAACTGTTAGAATGCCTGGTCTATTCCCGCCAACTCTCTCCTTGACCCCCTTCAGTCCAGTTTCCGTCCTCACCACTCTACAGAAACTGCCCTTACTAAAGCCTCTAACGATCTCCTCACTGCCAAATCTAAAGGTGACCATTCAATTCTCCTGGACCTATCTGCAGCTTTTGACACTGTAGACCACCAGCTCCTCCTCTCCCCGCTCCGCTCTATCGGTCTCAAGGACTCTGCTCTTTCCTGGTTCTCCTCCTATCTCTCCGACCGCTCCTTTAGTGTATCACTTTCTGGCTTCACGTCATCTTCTCTCCCCCTTACAGTTGGGGTTCCTCAGGGATCAGTCCTGGGCCCTCTCCTTTTCTCACTTTACACTTTACCCATCGGACAAATCATCAGCAAGTTTGGTTTTACCATCTCTATGCTGATGATACCCAGCTGTATACCTCCTCCCGTGATATCACCCCCGCTCTTCTACAGAACACCAGTAACTGTCTGTCTGCCGTCTCTAACGCTATGTCCTCCCTATTCCTAAAACTAAACCTTTCTAAGACTGAGCTTCTTGTCTTCCCTTCCTCTGCTAAACACCCTCCACCTGACATCTCCATCTCTGTCTGTGGTGCAACCATAACCCCTACACAACAAGCCCGCTGCCTTGGGGTTATGTTTGACTCTGATATTTCCTTTACTCCTCATATTAAATCTCTTTCACGTTCCTGTAATCTGCATCTAAAAAACATCTCTAAAATCCGTCCCTTCCTTACTGTTGAATCTGCTAAAACTCTTATTGTCGCTCTGATTCATTCCCGTCTTGACTACTGCAATTCCTTACTAATCGGCCTTCCTTCCTCTAAACTCTCCTCTCTCCAGTCCATTCTCAATACAGCGGCCAGGCTCATCTCCCTGTCCAGTCGCTATACAGATGCCTCCCCCCTGTGCCAGTCACTACACTGGCTCCCTGTTAAACACAGGATACAATATAAAGTCCTCCTGCTCACCCACAAGGCTCTCCACAGTGCTGCACCTCCATACATCTCCTCCCTCATCCCTGTCTATCGCCCTACCCGTGCCCTACGTTCCTCTAATGACTTACGACTAACATCCACCTTGATCCGCACCTCTCACTCCCGTCTCCAGGACTTCACCCGAGCTGCACCAGTTCTATAGAATGCATTACCCAAGACTGTCAGACTCACCACCAATACCCAAAGCTTCAAACGTGCCCTCAAAACACATCTGTTCAAACAGGCTTACCAGGTTCCCTAATTTTGACTCAACTATCAACCCCCCCCCCCCCCCCACACACACACAGACACATACATACACACACACACACGCCAAGCATTTAAGCACTTAGACCTGTTCATGCAGGCATTGGCTTGTGACAGGTTCACCCCCCCTTACCTGCACTGCCTTATTTATAAAGATGGCTGGACCATAAGAACAATGAAGCACTTTGCCCCTCTGCCATTTTGTCTCACACCCCCTCCTGATAGTATGTAAGCTCATGCATGCAAGCAGGGCCCTCACTCCTCATGTATGGATAATTATATGTAGATCTCTGTAATGTCTATTTTTTGTCTATGTATGTACCCCCAGAATTGTAAAGTGCTGCGGAATCTGTTGGCGCTATATAAGTAAAAATTATTATTATTATTATTATTACTTTTACAAAATAGCCAGGCAAACATAAAAATCCAGATAGAGCAGGGGATGGTGGGCTACATAACAATTAAGTGATACTTAACTATCCCGGTGTCCCAGCAGCCAGAGTGCCACTTCTTACTGTTACCCTACTGCCATCTACTCAGCCAGTTAGTGACTAGAGGTGTCCAGCCTCACTGATTGGCTAAGCAGGCATTTCTAGTGGGGCCATAATGTTACAGAAGCAGGAGCTACTGAAAGCCAGCGGGTGACTGCGAGAGGTGGTCCTGCACTGCAGAGGCCCCGGGACAGGTACTTATTACTTCAAAATTATGTTCAAGCCACCCTCTGCCCTACCTGGGTTATTACGTTTGCCCTGAGTATCTCTTTAATATTCTAGCAGGACCCCTTCTTGTATCCATTATGAAACCTAGCAGTGCCCATCTACCGGTCTTTTTATTTAACATCTAAAATGACTTTGAAAAGTGGAACTACATATATGCATAAAGTAGATATCTATTTGTTGAATATTTATATAACAATTTATCACAACATGTTTTATCTTTCAAATTGAAAATGCATGAATCACTGTATTAATTTTTGTTGCCTTAAGAAAAAACTTTACTCGATTGCCCTCTGAGCTGATTTGATCTATGTTTGGCATCAGAATGAGTTCTATACACAGATACTGGTTTATTTTTAGCTGTTGATTATACATGGTGAGCTTTATACTGCTGTCTGATGTGTTTGCATGAAAAAGGTAGAATAATGATTATTCATTCTTACTGAGATTCTCAGTCTGGAGTTCCCTTGAAATGCAGACAGAATCATAATGATATCACTTCAACTAAATTTTTACCCTGCAGAAGGGAGGCCCATATTGGTTAATTTCACAAATTTTCGAAAACTGCTATGCAATAGCAAGCATTTTGTTCAGACAATCATTAACCCCTTAGTGACCCATGATGTATCTCAAATGTCATAGCGCCTTTAACGGGGTTCAGAGAGGGGCTGTGCCGCGACCCTTCTCTGAACCCCCGCGATCATGGCTGCTTTCTGCAGCCCGAGAACGCGGATATTAGCGGGTGCGGCCGATCGCTGCAGTCGCTAATAAAGACAGCTGCTTTTAAATGCCCTGCGGTCCCCCTCCGTGGTGGTCTAGTGGGGGAATCCCTTCTCCTTACCCGGCTGGGCCTCAGCGTCGGAATGACACTGATCCCGGCTTGGCAATCCATGTATCTGGTCTGCAGCAGACCAGAGTAATAGAGCACTGATCCAATGGATCAGTGCTCTATTATAAACATAGCATTGATCTCAATGGGAGATCAGTTCTGTGTATATAGAAGTCCCCCAGGGAGCTTCTAATTAATGTACAGTTGTGCCTTGGATTACGAGCATAATTCCTTCCAGGGCAATGCTTGTAATCCAAATCCACTCTTAAACCAAAGCAAATTTTCCCATAAGAAATAATAGAAATGCAGACAATTGGTTCCACACCCCAAAAATTATGATTTATTATTCTGAATAACATGTAAAAGAGTTGAAACAAACATTCAGAAACAGCAGAGTATGTGATAATGTAAGTTACTGTACCGTAATGGAGAGGATGGGAAACACAAGGACTGACAGAGACTGAAGGGGGCATAAAGTAGTGAGCAGGGCATATGTAGGCACATGCATGCAGCGCTCTCTGTCCAGGGAGAGAGGGGTTACAGCTAGGCAGAGATTACCTCCACCGTCCTGTCCCCTGATGTAAGCCCCAGCCTGAATTGGATCTGCTATGATTTGGAAGGTGAGGGAGACTTCCTGGGTCAGAGTACAGGGCTGTAGACCACACTATGCAGACCATGCCCCTCCTCCACTCGCGCTCCCACCCAGTTCAGGGAGCTCTTAAACCAAAACAATGCTCTTAAACCAAGTCAAAATTTTGAAAAACTGTGAGCTTTTAAACCAAAACGCTCTTAAACCAAGGTACCACTGTATGTGTTTTTTTTTAAAGTTTTTTTATTATTAAAAAAATCCCCTCTCCTAATAAAAGTTTGAATCACCCCCCTTTTCCCATTTAACCCTTAGGCGACCCTGAACGTATCCGTAGGTCCAGGGCCGCCTCCCCGTGTGCAGAGCGGGGCCGCGCGGCGGCCGCACTCTGAACCGCTGCGATCCCCGGTGCCGCATGTAGCCCGGGATCGCGGCTATTAGCGGGCACAGTCCGATTACCGTGCCCGCTAATCAGGTAATCGGAGGCAGCTGTCAGAGATGACAGCTGCCTCCGATTACTGGCTGCAGCACTTCCCTGGTGTCTAGTGGGTGAGATCGCTTCTCCGGGACGTTTTACCGGAGGAGCGATCTCTGTACTTGATGCCGGCCGGGGACCTCTCCAAGATGGCGCCGTCCCTGGCTCGGCACTCGTTTGTTTTCGGCTGCAGCAGCTATACAGCTATACAACTATAACTATACAGCAAAGATCTCAATGAGAGATCTGAGTGCATATACTAGAAGTCCCCCAGGGGTGCTTCTAGTATATGTGTAAAAGTAAAAATAAAAGTGTTGTTATACGTAAAAAGCCCCCTCCGCTAATAAAAGTCAGAATCCCCCCCCTTTTCCCATGTTATAAATAAAAATAAACAAATAAAAACATATTTGCTATCGCCGCGTCCGTAATCGCCCGAACTATTAATTTATCCCATTCCTGATCTCGCACGGTAAACGGCGTAAGCGCAAAAAAATCCCAAAGTGCAAAATTGTGCATTTTTGGTCGCATCAAATCCAGAGAAATTGTAATAAAAAGCGATCAAAAAGTTGCATATGTGCAATCAAGGTACCGATAGAAAGTAAACATCATGGCGCAAGAAATGACACCTCACACAGCCCCATAGACCAAAGGATAAAAATGCTATAAGCCTGGGAATGGAGCGATTTTAAGTGACATACAGTATATTTGTTAACAATGGTTTGAATTTTTTACAGGCCATCAGATACAATAAAAGTTATACATGTTATTATCGTTTTAATCGTAACGACTTGAGGAACATATATAACAAGTCAGTTTTACCCCAGGGCGAACGGCGTAAAAACACAAACCCCCAAAATAAAAGAAATGCGTTTTTTTTTCAATTTCACCACACTTTGAATTTTTTTCTGGTTTCTCAGTGTAGTTTATGCAAAAGTTCAGCCAGTCATTGCAAAGTACAATTAGTGGTGCAAAAAATAAGGGCTCATGTGGGTTTCTAGGTGAAAAAAGTGTTTAAAAGTGCTATGGCCTAACACAAGGAGGAAAAAATGAAAATGCAAAAATTGAAATTGGCCGAGTCATAATCTCTTGAACGATGAAATTATAATATTGTAATATTAAATCATAACATGTCAGTTTTACCAGAGGGTGAATGGCCTAACACCCCCCCCCCCCCCCCCCAATAAAAAAAAATGTGTCTTATTTTCAATTGCACCACACATATAATTTTTTTTCTGGTTTTACGGCATATTTTATGCAAAAAATAAGTCTGTCATTGCAAAGTATAATTAGTGACGCAAAAAATAATGGCCCATGTGGGTCTATAGGTGATAAAAAACAAGCGCTATGGCCTTTTAAACACAAGAAGGAAAAAATGGAAGCGCAAAAATGAAAATTGGCTCAGACCTTAAGGTGTTGAATTATCAACAAATGAGAACACTTAACTCTTAACAGAGAAGTCCAGCCATTTGAAAAATTCCACAGCCAGCAAGGGCAGGGGAGAACATAACAAATAAGCACTACTTAGCTCTCTCAGTGCCTGCAAACTGTCAGTTTACAGGCCCCGGGACCCCTGCCGGAGGGCCTTCCCCCCTTAGCTCTCATTACATCCTGACTTGGAGGAAAATGCCCATCCCAGATGATAGATTGTGCGTTCAGCCAATCAGTGACTGCAGTGGTGTTCTGTCCCAGTCTGTCCCCATCAACCAGGTCATGACATTGGCAGTGCAGGTGATCCCGGAGCCTGTGGGTGCCCAAGAGTGGCAATTCAGGCCTGGAGAGGCACAGAGAGAGGTGAGTTTTGAGTTTTTTTATTTTCCCCTACCACTGCTGGATCAAGAATTTTTCAAATGGCCCAACTTCTCCTTTAGGGTTACATCTACATATAATTATGTATTAAGACTTTGCAGTAACCTTTTATGGTTTTCAGTGTCACACTTTCTCCTAATAATTTCCACCACAACTGCTGTAAAACTGCAATGAAGTGTGGCTGACAGCCCCTTTACCGTCTCCACTTTTTTATACTGCTTTTAGTATATGTAGGAGAAAGTTTTCAAGGGGGTAAATGTTATGCTCCTAAAAATGTAAATGTAGGAGTGTGCATTAATATACGGTATTGTGCTGCATAGAGAATGTAAATGTAATATACATATGTTTGGTGTAAGAATGGTCCGAACCTGCCGAGGTTCGGGTTCATATGAACCCTAACGCTCGGCATCAGATCCCCTCTGCCTGCCCGCTCGGTGCAGCGGGTGGTTACAGCGGGAGGACCGCCTGGAAAACTGGGATACAGCCTATGGTTATGGCTGTATCCCAGTTTTTCCAGGCGGTCCTCCTGCTATATCCACCCTCTCCACAGAGCGGGCAGACAGCGGGAATCATTTCCGAGGGTTCGGGTTCGTACAAACCCGACCCGAACCATCCCTAGTTTGGTGTACTGTGTTGATGTGTTGGCTTATGGTCCTGAGTTTCTCGGATTCTTGTACTACCATAATAGCCTGAAGGTTTTTTCTGAAGGGAATGGTAGCACTGATGATGGTGAATGGTAGCACTGACCATAATAATGGTGAATTCAAAGCAGTCCATTCAATACTGTACACATATCCCACATGGTTGTCCATTAGTGGTGAAGTGCTGCTGGTCCATGCTGCACCATGAAATTCAGCACATGCACCAGGCAAGGGATGTGTGTCAAACTAGCTCGGCCTAGAGCTACTACTAGATTTTGCCCATTATCTGTCTGCTGTTATAGCCCCATCCACAGCTCCTGATCAGTGTACAGTTTGTCCCCTAGACAGATCCATTTAAAAACAGCCTGCTGCTCCCTCTTGCTCCATTGTTGGGGCTGGGTTACCACCACCTCTTCCACTGGACTCTCATGGCCTTCAGTCCATGTGGAATCTAGTATCTTGTAATCATTCCTCCCATTGTTTTCCACCCACTCCTCTCTGCTGCCCTCCATGACTGTCTCTACACTGCTGAAAGTTTTTATCATTGTCAGAGATGTCCTGCAATGGTCCCCTGTCCAGTTGCACTAGCCATCCCACATCCTTATTCTTCATCAGAAGTGGTTGGGCATCAGTGCATTGCAGTTCTTCAACTGGGGCAGGTGGATGGCCAAATAAACCAACAGCAGCAAAGTTGTCAAAGAGTAATAG
Organism: Dendropsophus ebraccatus; assembly: GCF_027789765.1. NCBI lineage: Eukaryota > Metazoa > Chordata > Amphibia > Anura > Hylidae > Dendropsophus > Dendropsophus ebraccatus. Next base: position 20,830 of record NW_027208775.1, read on the forward strand.
TGACTGCTTAATGACTTGACTCATACTGTTTTGCTGATTTGCAAGGCGGCAAGAAGGAGGGTCTATGCTTTCAGCAGCAAAGGAGTGGGTGGAAGACAATCCAATGTAACTGGAGGCACTCTGTGCCATAAATCCACCAAAGCCTCCACTTGCTATTGAGTCAACATTCAGCAAGTCTTATTGTGGCCTAGTAAATGACACTGCAGACCCTTGAACCTGCTTGTACCGGAGGAAAATGTTATATTTCCTGGTGTTGGAGGCAGCTTTAACACCACCAGCAGCAGCACTACAGCCACATTCCTCCCCTGTAGAAGTTGCCTAACTCCAGCAACACTTGGATACATTGACCATACACTTATTGCCCAGTTGCAACAAGACGGGGATAGACTACCCACGCACTGATGGACTAACTTTGGCAGCATTTTGAAACCTAGTCATGCACCGTTTTGACACTGTGGCAACACTTGGATATATTAGCGACACACTCATGGCCTAACTGTGGCAACACATGGATATATGAGCCACACACTGATGGGCTAGATGCAACAATACTTGAACATATCAGCCACTCATCAATTGCTTAAAGCGACTCTGTACCCACAATCTGACCCCCCCCCCAAACCACTTATACATTCGAATAGCTGCTTTTAATCCAAGATCTGTCCTGGGGTCCGTTCCGCAGGTGGTGCAGTTATTGTCCTAAAAAACAACTTTTAAACTTGCAGCCCGTGCTAAACGGGAGTATCTGTGCCCTAACTTTGCACCACCCCTCTGTCCCTCCTCCCCACCCTCTTCATCATTAGGAATGCCACTGAAACATTTACTCCTGTCTGAACATTGCACAGGTGCTTAACGATCTAGCCCATGTGCCGGGCTAACACAGCTGATGAATAGGAGACTATCTGCCTGGAGCATTCCTAATGATGAAGAGGGTGGGGAGGAGGGACAGAGAGGTTGTGCCAGCCTAATGCATTCACAATCTAGGCCACGCCCATTGGGCCCGGCGCTGCCAGTTTAAAAGTTGTTTTTTAGGACAATGACTACATCACCTGCCAAATGAACCGCAGGACAGATCTTGGATTAAAAGAAGCTATCTGACAGTACAAGCGGTTTGTGGGGGTCAGATTGTGGTTACAGAGTTGCTTTAAGTGTAGCAAAACTTTGATTTATTAGCCATACACTGATGGCCTAACTTGGCAACATTTGGATATATTAGGCATTTACTGCTTGCCGACCTAAAGCAACACATATTAACCACATACTGATGGATTATCTGCAGCTACACTTGGATATAATAACTACGCACTGATTGCCCACCTAGAACAACACTTGGATATTTTAGCCATGCACTGATGGCCTAACTAGTTTTCCCTTTGGGAAGTACCCACTCAGCCAGTCAATGACTGCAGTGGTGTCCCGCCTGAGGATTTCTGGGCCTAGATATGACGTCACCAGACTGGCCGCTGCAGGAGTCCATTGGGGGGGGACGGGGGTCTGTGAGCGGTGACGGCACTGGGGGGGGGGGGGGACGGGACACATAGGAATGGGTAAGCATGGCTTCTTTTTTTCTTCCCCCACCTCTTGCCCTCTAGGGATTTGGCCAGAGTTCTCCTTTAAAAACATGAAAAGGTTGCTTTGCATCACCACATCCTGATGTTTATAACTTTTGTAATGCTTCCTCAGTCCCTCTCTCATCCCTATCTCTGCCTGATTGACAGCTTGAAGCACTGAGCCCTGGTTCCTTGACCTAACAGCTATCTAACAATGTCAGGAGTTGCAGCTGACAGATTCTTGTTAAATATATATATATATATTTATTTATTTTTTCTAATTTTTTTTTACATTTGCATAGTAATAACTAATAATTAATGACAAGTCCTTAAACTGAATTTGAATTAAAAAAAAATTTGAATTGTGCATTTGACAATAATAATTATTGTAAAATTATACTATTGTATAGGTTATTAGTACCATATGCTGTCCTTCCTGCCATGAATATTTTTGCTTCTTATTGTGAATTGTGAAGTCATGGGTATAATACTGTATACTATACACTATGATACAGCGCTATTTCTCTATGTAAAATAATGTATTTGTAGTTGAAAAGGTACAAAAATCGCCTGCTGATCTCAGCATGCTGCGCTCACAGAATGCTTGCTTTGACCTTTAACAGAAGTCTGCGATGCAGAATACATTTTAAATCTCCAGCACTCATAAAAACATGTAGAAAATGTCACTTGTGTCATGCCGTACTGTTCCCAGCCAAGGTCAGTATATGCCTCCTGTGCGATGTCAGTTGCACAGTGTGAAAATGCAAGCATACAAGAAGCAACATCTTGCCTTGTTCATTTGGGTACTGGAGACGTGACTAACTGTAATCTAAATGAATGGTGGCCTTTTTAATGTTTAAATGTTTCATTAGTGGAAATAGAATTCTTATTATTATCATCACTATCACGAACAACAAAATAATAATGAATATTTTATATTTAATAAGTTCTTTTATTTTAAAAAGTTACATTTGTTAGGCTGGATTCACACAGTGTATGACACGGCCATGTCACAGAACAGCCACAGTCTGTGAAGTTAACGCCGGATGAATTTCACCTCAGCTTGGATTCCATAGGACACAATGGCTTCAATAATTTCTCAGATATCTGTGTGAGTAAAATGATCCTAAATGTGCCAGGTAGTCTTTTTCTGCTGAAATTTTTTTTATAACACTAATAATAACACCATTATTCTAGTCACTGCCTAAAAACAAATCAGTCAGAGAGAAAACCCTAAGACTGTGCTAGGTTAACAATGGATCAGTAACACCCCCCCCCCAAAAAACAAACAAACAAACAAAACAAAAACATTCTATACAAACGTCATCTGGGTGAAGGACTAATGACCATAATTTAGGTGGATTTCTATAATGAATGTTTTGGGAATTTTTGTGTACAGTAGTTTTACTAAAGCCCCTATTACACTGGGCGATGGAGAGGAGCAAACAAGATGTATCAGCGGTCATTTGCTCCTCACTCCCCTCTTCCTGTTGGTGCTATTGCATGCGTCGGCGGCAAGCCGGTGATTACGGGGCGAGGTGCAGGGAACTGTGTGTGTGTGTGGGGGGGGCTGCCCGGGTGATCGCTGGCTCGTCCGGGCAGCCCATAGCAGATAGCAGCGGTCTGCTGTCACCACTCCTATTCCTCCGAGCAACGGCAGCAGATCGTTGCTATATTAGTCGTTTTTGTCTTTCACCCTGTTGTAAGACAAATGACAGCAACGTTCAACCGACAACCTTCATGTCAGTTGATCGTTGTCTTCTATTACACGTAACTATATCGTCGTAACAGCCGATAATCATTTTGTGTAATAGGGCCTTTACTCTATGTCTATACTTATGTCAATGCGCATTGCAGTTATTTGTGGGGAACAATAGGAATCCTGCGACACATACCATTGTTGTTCAGTATCCTCTTAATGATGGCCTAATGAATGTTAACCCTCCATCACATACAATAGGCCTGACAGGCACCATTAGCCAATGTGAGAAAGGCCTTTTGTTGCATAGAGGTTATGATTAACACATTTTTTTAACTTCACAATCTTTTTTTAATTGCATACATCCAATGTTGTTGATAATCCTTACAACATTGAGCTACTGGCAGGAGAACTAGAATGTGGCTTACATGTCTTTCTGGTTGTATTCTTAACATCAATGAACACATGTAGTTGAATCCATGTCCCCATGTCCCCAAGTTATCAAAGTAATAAGTTGTATTTTTGGCGTAAAATGGGCAGATGCAAATAAATTTATTCGCAAATGGTCGTTTTACGAATAAAATATTCGCATCTGGCCATTTTACGCCAGCTTCGCCAGTGGGGCTGGGAGAGGGTGTGAAGGGGACGGAAAGGGCGGGCGTGGACTCTGGGTCTGCTTCATTTATATTTTTTGGGCAGCATTGCATTGACTTCAATGAAATGCCGCCCCTGCAGTAAAGAACGGACACTAATTTGTCCGTTCTTTACTGAAATCTAACGTGTGAACAGTGAATAAAAAAAAAAGCAATTCAACTGCTACAGGAAAATAGTCTCACTACTAAGAACCACCAAGCTTTTGTAGCTGCTGTAACCACAAAGCCAGAAAACTTGTTTTGAAGCTCATATCAGAACTGTCCTTTTATTGTGTGCCATTCATTATACCAACCCTATTGCCTTTCTAGGCGTTTACCCCTTACCCCAGTTCGGTCATTGTATACATGCTATGTCCCTGCAATCTCTAGATCGCGCAAAATATAAGTTTATTAATGTCCGCTATAATATTTCCTACTTGATGAGATAACTACTCTGGATTTAATTAAATTAACCCCTTAGTGACCTCCGCACGCATATTCACGGCGGCCACTAATGGGCTTTATTCCGATGCGTACGCCTTTTAACGGCGGGGCATCGGAATAAATTACCGCCCGGCGGCGGCAGCAGAGCGGGCGATCAGCGGTCAGTGTGACGGATGTGTCCCAGTCGGCGCCGCGGGTCACTTACGCGATCGCGATGTCCCGCGGCGCCGTCCGGTGTCCTGCTGGTCTCCATGGTGACCCGGGGTCCTAATGAAGGTCCCCGGGGTCACCATGGAGATGCCTCATGCTGACAGGGGTGGCCGTGGCTATTGCCTGTCAGCATGAGGCATGATACAATACATTGCAGTACATTAGGTACTGCAGTGTATTGTATCAGTGATCTAAGTATTTTACACTAGTGTACAGTAATGTACACTAGTGTAAAAGTAAAAAAAAAAGTGAAAAAAGTGTGCACCAAACACAAAACAGCCCCCCCAATAATAAAAATGCATTACATTCCCCATACACAATAAAAGTTGACATAAAAGTGATCAAAACACAAATCATATACATATTTGGTATTGTTACGTCTGTAACGACCCAATCTATTAAACTATATCAATAATTACACCACACGACACACGCTGTAAAAAAATAAAATAAAAAAAACAGTACCAGAATAGCAGTATTTTATCAATCTGCTTTAGAAAATACGTTATAAAAGAGATCAAAAAGTCATATACATATAAAACTTGGTATCAATAGAAACTACAGATCTTCCCGCAAAAAATAAGCCCAAAACCAGCTCTGTCGCGCAAAAGATAAGAACACTATGGATCTTGCAATGTGGCGACAGTTTTTGTGGGTTTTTGCTAGGAAGATAGTTTCTATTGCGCCAAAGCGGTAATAGTTAAAAAAAACCTACACAAATGTGGTATCACCGTAACCGTAGCGACCCAGAGAATACATGTATTATGTTATTAGTGACCTCCGATACGGATTTTTACGGCGATCACTAATGGGCTCTATTCTGCTGCCATCAGCTCTTTATGGCGATGGCGCAGAATAGTGCAGCGGCGCCGGTAATGCCCGCAGCCCCCTCCTCTGATCTATCGGATGTAGCTGAGGGGTTGGGGTAGAATGTGGGGTAAGTCCCGGCCAGTCCCCTCACCGGCGATCGCCGTTATTACCAGTATAACGGCGGCCACCGGTAACGGGCATTGCCAGCGAAGCTGAACGCTTTCATCTCTTCTCACAGTGAATCCACGGTGAGAGGAGATGAGAACATGTCCCCCCCCTGTCCCCAGAATTAACCCTAGTGACCTGGTCACTGACCCTTCCCTCACTGGGCGGCCATCTGATCCTAGATGGCCACCGCCATCACTGTGAACAGACTCTTTTCACAGTGATGGATTCCTAAAAATGATAAACGTTCATTCTCTCCACTACCGGAGGTGGCGGAGAGCATGGGGCAATGATCGGGGACCACCTGGTGTGGTCCCAGTACAAGCGATCAGCGGTATATACTATATACCGCTGATCGCTTGTTCCAAATGGTGCTGACACTTTTTTTACCCCTGTCACCAAAATCAAAAGCCGCCCCGGATTAGCTGTAACCACTCCAGATTACCCGTAACCACCACAGATTACCTGTAACCACCCCAGATTACCTGTAACCACCCCAGATATCCGTCACCTCCCCAGATTGCTCGTAACCACCCAGATTGCCCGTAACCCCCCCAGACAGCCCGTAACCATCGCAGACAGCCCGTAACCACCACAGATTGCCTGTAACCATCGCAGACAGCCTGTCGCCACCCCAGATTGCCGGTCGCCACCCCAGATTGCCGGTCGCCACCCCAGATCACCAGTGAACACCACCAGATTCCCCGTCACCACCCCAGATAGCCAGTGAACACTCCCAGATAGCCAGTAAACCCCCTAAAATAGCCAGCAAACACCCCCAGATTGCCCGTTACCACCCCAGATAGCCAGTAAACACCCCCAGATTGCCCGTACCCCCCCATATAGCCAGTAAACACCCCCAGATTGCCCGTAACCACCCCAGATTGCCCATAACCTACCCAGATTGGCACAGATTGCTCGTAACCACCCCAGATTGCCCATAACCACACCAGATTCCCTTTGCAACCGCAGATAGCAAGTAAACACCCCGAGATTGTCCATTACCACCCCAGATAGCCAGTACACCCACATATTGCCTGTAACTAAAATGACACTCCTTCCTTTCTGAGCCCTGCTGTGGGCCCATACAGTGGTTTATGCCCACGTATGGGGTACCTTTCTACTCAGGAGAACCTGCGTTACATATATTGGGATGAGTTTTCTCCCCTGTTCCTCGTGAAATTGAGAAATTTCAAACTAAACAAACATATTATTGGAAAAATTTAATTTTTTCATTTCTACAGTTTAGTTTTGAATACTTTCCTCCAATACCTGTGGGGTCAAAATGGTCACCACACCCCAAGATGTATTCTTTGAGGGGTGTACTTTCCAAAATGGGGTGAGTTTTGGGAGGGTTCTATTCTGCTGATACTACAGGGGTACTGCAAACGCACCTGGGGCTCAGAAACTTTTTCAGCAAAATCATGCACTGAAAATGCTAATTGGCACTCCCTTCCTTCTGAGGCCTGCTGTGTGCCCATACAGTGGTTTACGCCCACATATGGGGTACCATTCTACTCAGGAGAACCTGCGTTACATATATTGTAGTGAATTTTCTCTCATGTTGCTTATGAAAATGAGATACTTTAATCTTACCAAATATATTATTGGAAAATTTCTATTTTTTATTTTTTTCCGGCCTAATTGTGAATACTTTCCTCCAGCCCCTGTAGGGTTAAAATGCTCATTATACCCCTAGATCAATTCTTAAAGGTGTCTAGTTTCCAAAATGGGGTCACTTATGGGGGTTTACAATATAGAAGCCTCCTAAATCAACTTAAAAAAAGAACTGGTGCCTAAAAAAAAAATCCGTTTTGGAAATTTCATGAAAATTTCATAATTTGCTGATACATTTCTAAGCCCCGTAACACTCTAAAAAAGTGAAATATGTTTACGAAATGAAGCCAGAATAAAGAGGACATATTCATAATGTGACTTACTAACTAATTTTTGTCATGTGACTTTCTTTTTTTAAAGGAAGCAAAGAATTTCAAAGTTCGTAAAGTGCAAATTTTTCATGATATTTTGATGTTTTTCACAAAAAACACAAGAAAGTGACCAAATTTTGCCACTAACATAAAGTGCCATATATTACGAAAAAACAATCTCAGAATCGCTAGCATACGTTAAAGCATCACTAAGCTATAAGCAGATAAAATGAGACAGGTCAGATTTTGAAAAATGAGCCTGGTCATTTAGGCCCAAATAGGCTTGGTCCCTAAGGGGTTAAATTAAAAACAATAATTTTGGTGAAAACCCTGTGCCTTACAGTTTCTCATCAGACTGTTCTTGGCAATAATAATTTTATATTGTACCATATAACCATTTTATTAAGTACAATTTATAATGTCACATAGTCCACTACATGCCATCGTTTAACAAATCCATCAAATGGCCTCTAGTGCACATAAAGACAATAAAAGACAGATCTCCTCTATCATCTGATGTTCATCAAAATGTACTGTACTTATTGACCAAATCCTTTAATACACCGAGCTGACATGCAGGATTTAGAATGCATGTTTAGAGGATTAACTATACAGAAGGTTACATTGAAAAAATGTCTCAGTCACAAATAGAATGTGATTTTTATGTACGGTATAGAGGGACAAGAGATTTAGACAGACAGATATGCTTATCTGTTTAGCAAAGAGAAGATGAATGGTGTGGTCAATGGCATGAGATGAAAGGGAACAAGTCTTATCAAACATCAAGGACAGTGTTGGCTGTCAGTAAATGGTAATTGGAAATCTTGGATAGGTGAAAGAAAGACTCATTGACAATTGGATAACATGGTTTACGTATGTTAGCCTACATCTGGTTATAGTTTGGAATTCACTGCATGAACGTCAGAATTAACATGTGGAATATTCAATATTATGTAAATTTTTTAGTAAAAGGGTTATTTAATAAATAACCGTTTTACAACAAAAAAAAAATTACATTCATATATATTAAAGATAATGTTTGAGAATAGAAAAGGGGATGCGATTTTCTTTTCCAGAAACAGTAGTGCCACTGTTTTCCATAGGCTTTGTCTGGATATACAACTTCTCAGCTTACTACTGTGAGGTTGTACTTAGCCTTTTATTAAGAGCTATAGCATACTGAACTAACATGAGAAATCAAGCTAATATATCGTAAATATATGAGGAATCAAGTCCTCTAGGGAAACTGTAAAAATAAAAAATCAAAGCAAAGTGTTAAAGAATCCCCAAATTTAAATTTTCCAAACACAAATTTTAATTAAATGTAAATAAAGAAATGGAATGAAATATATTTATACCTTTTGTAACAAATAAAAATGGTGGCATGCTCAATGGCGTATTACAAAGGTATCGTCACCTTGAAGTATTGCTTATAGAGGAAAGTATGGTGCTTAATGATGGCAGAGATGGTTATACATGTCTGGGCTCGCATGTGGTTATACATATTTTACTGTAGAACTGTAGAATTATTAAGACAACGTCAAGGAAATATACATTTCTCATTGACTGAAATTTGTTACATTGGTCAGAAATCTTGTCTATTAATAATTATCATTCATAGTATGTATCATTAGGGAAACAATGGTTGGGGTTTTACCTTAGCATTAGATAGAGGCAGGAATAAATACATTGTAATATATATATATTTTTTAAAAGTGTTATCATTTGTTTACAGGGGTGTTGTGCATACCTGGTGCAAATAATTGTATTGCTAGAAACCCTCCTTTGGCCGATAATCAGACTGTGAAAAGGTGTCAATGATCAGCCAAGGAGCAGGAAAATGCTTGCTCTTTGGCTGATCACATCTTTTCTGGCTATCGACTGCACATCTCACTGTGTAAACAGGTGATGTTTGGCCAATAGCAAGATATTAAAATGGCTGCACGAACGATACAGCAATCATTTGTGCAGCCAGGCCATGCCATTGGTCGTCCTTCTGAAGAGTGCAGCTCTAGCTTAATAGCGCTCACTTGCATCCTTGAATAACCCCATATTGGGCCGTGAAAACTGACATGTCCGTTTTTTGCGGCGCAGCTAGCGATACCAGCCGGTGTGTATACCATGTGTATACACTCCGTCCGGGATTCCCTCAGCTGCAGCGCAACGTAAGTAAAGTTTTAATTACGGCCGTGTTGCAAATCGGCAACAACAGCTGTGATTAATACTTTACTTACATTGTGAGAAGAAAGCCAAATGCTGCTAGAAACTGGTTTCTTGTGTGGATCTTACCAAACCAAAATCCAGTATTCCCAGTTGACTACCTGCCATTATTTCTGTAGTGGCAGGTAGTCATTTCTATTGGCAGTCTACACATTCAAATCCATGTGGACTATTACAGTACTTGCAAGTATTTAAAATGCATTGCTATTCTTAATTTGTTTAAAGAATGACTCTTTGAACTGGCATTATAGTTGAACAGCCTAGATTTACCATAATGGTACATTTAAGTATATATTATCTATACTGTAGGAAAGAATAATTATAGAGCCCAAAGGGTGATGCACGCTACACAGCTGAAAATCCCTAGTGTCAGCATTACGACATACAAGAGCAAACGAGCCCAGCAGCATCCAAAGTTAAGCAAACACACAAGGGTTTATTGCATGAACATGTCCAGAAAGCGACATTTCAACCTTTAAAAGTCTTTATCAAGCTTGTTCTCTCTATCTGTCACTGATAAGATGATCTCATATTGTAAATCTATGAGGCACGTCTTTTCTCGTCGACACAGATTGATAAAACCTTTTGACATGTCTCTTTTTTGTGATGACAGTGCCTCTTAAACTATATTTTGTTCAAGACTCAGTTCACAGTGCTTTTTATCCAGAAATTTGAGATAGAGATGAGCGAAGTTTTTATCTTACCCGAACCTTAAATGAATCGCTCTAAAACATCCAACCAATTACAGATACAAGATGGGGATTTCTGGGGTGTGTTTTAATGTCACATTGCCTTCAATGGGTGAAGTTGCTGTTTGGAGCATTTTTGCATGTTCTTTTGTAGCATAACACCCCCACACCACCACCACCACCAAACACACACACAGACAAATGCATTAAAATCAGCGCAAGAAAAGCCTGCTATACTAGACTCCCTCTTTGTCCCTGGTTTCCCAATCCTAGGGAGCTGCATCTCTGCCCGGTGTTCTGCCCCTACAGGAAAGTGAAACCAAACTCCAAGAAAGTATGGAGTTTGGTTGGCATCATGGTGCAGGTACTTGTGACCAAGGTGCTTCCCTGGAGTCTGGCTGTTCACAAGTTCTTTTGGGGTGGCTTGAGGAAGATGAAAGTTATATGGAATCACAGCAATCGGCAACCTTTCCACCACCACCCAGCTACAGGGAGTGTGTGGAGTCCAGCTGGGGTGAGGAGCCAGTTCCAGTAGATCCGTTGCCATCATATTGGGAGACAATGAGGAGCACAGACACTACTTTAAGTGATGCTCCCTGTAACTAGGGTGCAGCAGTCCCACTGAGGCCATCATGCGATGCGAGTACATAACAGTCCCACAGAGGCTGTCAAGGTTTATTGAGCGTGCAGCAGTCCAATTTAAGACATCAAGATGTGAGCATGAAGCTGTCCCATTGAGGCATTCATGCTCTCCTTAGCTCCTCCAAGAACTCTTGGCCAATCCTGCGCTGAATTGGCGATCCTCATGTGAGCTAGGAAGAGGACAGTCACCCCTCTGCTGCACCATCACCTTCTATTTCATCCCTGTCCTTTCGCAAATGGTTTGGAGAGAAGAAGAAGCAAGAGTGGGACATCTGAAGACATCTGGAGCCCCCGGACCAGGGGGAAGTGTGTCCTGACTGGAGGCTAGCCACTGTCCAGGAGTTTAACAAAGTTAAAGGGTATAACTTTCTGAGAGACCATAAAAATGGACCACCTCCCAGAGTTCATGTATAACCTAGAACCTGGTGAGGAGGTGGAGTACACTCCTATGTGAGGGCCACCTGGGTGGTGGGCTGCTGCAATTTCCCGAAGCCTTAAATAAAACTTAGGATGAAAAAAATCTATTTTTCATTTTTATCCTATATTTGTTCACCAAAGCTTCTGCCTCCTGGTGGTTACTTCCTCTTAGGGTACTATTACACGGAGCGATAATTGGCCGAATCGGCCCGATTCGGCCGATTGTCGCTCCGTGTAATAAATACAACGATCAGCCGATGACAAGGATCATTGGCTGATCGTTGATATAGGTTTGAACCTATAATTGTCGGGCGCCAACCGCGCATCGCTACGTGTAATAGATGTCCTTGTAGCCCTTGCTTTTACTTTATACATTACCTGTCCAGGCTGCAGGGCTTCTGTTGCAGTCTGCTTCCACCTGGTCCCATGCGCTCCGGCTTCAGAGAGGCCTGTCTGAGCTGATAGGCTGCTCAGCCAATCACTGGCCGGGACCGCTGAGGCCAGTGATTGGCTGAGCGACCTGTCAGCTGAGACAGGCTGCTCTGCAGCTGGAGTGCGCGGGACCCGGGGAGAAGACCACAAGAGGAACCCTGCAGCCTGGACAAGTAATGTATGAAGTAAAAGCAAGGGATGCAAGGACATCGGTAACAATGTCCCTGCAACCCTTGTTAAATGATAATCGGGCCGTGTAATAGGGCCATTTAACGAGCGCTGATCTAGGCCCTTATCGGCCCGTGTAATACTACCCTTATTCAGCGTCTCAGAAATTTCCTCACATGATGTACATGAGCCACCCCTCCACCTCTCTTAAATCTTCAGCACCAGGGAACAGAAGGTTTTATCCATTTTCTGCTTCTGGAGCCCCCTTTTAAGTGTATACATTGTTCAGTGGAGCATGTCGCTTTTGTGTGTGTGTGCGTTTGTGTGTGTGAACACATTTTAAATAATAGTGTTTAAAACATTTTGTCTTATGCAAACAATTGCGGCTGGTTTCACACAGACATGATACGGAAATAATTTTGCTTCCGTCAGTTAAAATAATATTTGTTAGCATCATTTATTTAAAGCAGCTTGATTTAAAAAAAAAAAAAAAAAAAAAAGCAGAGCAGCTTTCATGGTTTTTTTTTTTGGGTAAATTTGGTAAATGACAGCTTGGCTCTCATTAGTTGCTATAGGCAAAAAGTACAGTTTTGATAAATAATACCCATTGTATATGTTATCTTATCATTCTGCTATTTCATTTACATGAATAAAAACTCATTACTGCTGTTTTGAAGAACTGTAAATATCTGACAAGATCTCGTGAGTTTATCTACAAGTCAAGCTGTAAAATAATTGAATACAACCAGACATTGTGTCATTCCAATTTCAAACAGGGCGGAACATGGTTTCTGCATAACTAAACAATAATGTTCACTTAAGAAAATCAAATCTGATTAAATGAATTCAATTGGTCACAGTAAATTTGAGCATGTTTTCAGAGACAAAAGTAGAATGCTAGCTTATATATTACTATATAGCAATAAAGAATGAATTATATTGGATGTACACCATGATAACAATATTAGCAGGATCACAGTAAACTACACATTTTGCTCCAAGAAGTTTTGTCAGGTTAAATTTATTGTTCTGCAGTAAAGTATTATTTATGGTTACTGGAGGTTGGAAAATAATCTGTTAGGGGGAAAATGTTATTTTCTCTAAGTACTAAATGCCAAAAAATGTAAGTGCAAGTTGATTTAATAGGTAAGCGGTTGAACCTATGCAAACATTTGTTACATATTTCATTGGATTTTCAAGCCTAGGTTGTCTCCTGAAGCATCTTCTTGAAACTAAATTTAAAATGAAATTCAAGAGAGAGTCCTAGAACTTTGAAATGCAGTAGCAAAGGAAGGTCTATGAAATGTTTTCAACTTAATTTCTGATTTTATTTTAATAAAGCATTTCATAGTTGAAAAACTTAGGTCATAATCAAACCATTAAACCACATGGAATTTTATTGCAACTAGGTAAAAGGTTATTTTTTTATATGAGCAAATCAGATTAGTTATGCTTCGTACAAAGCAAAACTGATCTTCTTTCCTATCCCTCAGGCTACTGGCTCATGGCAAAGGAAGGACACCCCCCAGAGACCACCTGCAAAAAACAGCTATGGCTTGCTTAGCTGTTTTGGCACAATACTTACCTGTCCGCGTTCTGTGTCTCTGGTGTCCTGTGTCTCCGGTGTCTGCTTAATGTGATAGCCCACTCTTGCCTGGAGATTGACAGCCTGCTCGTCCAGTCACTGGCCGCCACTGTCCCATCTCAGTCAGTGATTGGCTGAACGGGCTGGAGGCAGCACAGAAAAGGACACTGGGGGACTGCAGAAATTTAGATAGATAGATTTTTAAATGAGTCAAATCATAGAATTTGTAGACTTGGTTGATGGCAGGATGCAAAGTAATGGAATATGCTATGTGGCAGTTAAAGGACTTAATTTCAGACCTCTGGGTGTCCATTTGCTCTGAACTTTGTCTGAAGGTTAAACCCATATACTGTAAATCAAAGCATTCCAGTGTGTATATTATGAACATTGACCTACAATTGATATAGTTTTTTTTTAGTTAAATTTATCTCAAATGATGTCCCAGGCATTAGGGATCTGTAAAAAATTCTGCATGTCAAGAAGTCACAAGGAAGGAGGGGCATGCATCCTTGCACGCATCAGAATGCCTGCATTGGGTGATTGGTGACTCTGCCTTATTTATTTTTCATCCCCCTGATTCCTCTTATGCTTTTCAAAGTTTTTTCAGCTCCGTTCAAAATATCGTCCATCATTTTGAGGCTAAAATGACGGACATCATTTAGCTGCCTTGCCTCCCCTTAGTGCAATGACAGCTGTTGGTAAATTATTCTAGTTTAGGTGGACTAATTGGCCTTTGGGTGCGGCTTAATTGAAAAGTCCATTGATTTTAATAGTAAAAACGGAGAAAGAACAGTGACAAAAGAAAACTGTAGGTGAACAACTAATAAAAAAACATCTGTTTGCAAAAGACGTTTAAAAATAATGATCATGTTCATTATTTTGACGCCCGCGGTAAAAACATCCGTTATTCAGTACACTGTGCGCATTGGGACTTCCGTCTTCACATTGACTTCAATACATTGCCATTGCAGCCAGTTAAATCGTGGCAAAAATGGACGTTATTTCTCAATTTTTGACGTTGTGGAACATAGCCATAGTAGGGATGAGCAAATTCACCGAGCTTAGCACTTTGCTAGGCTCGGTGGTTGGCTTGTCAGCCTGCTGCCTTTGAACTTCATGTTGTTCTGCTCTAGATGCCTGGAAAAGCTGGAGCCAGTCGTAGGAAACTTCTTGAAATCACACTTTGCTTACAGGGGTTGGCACAAGGTGGTGGTTCAGTGACTTATTTTTCTATTCAGAAATTGCAGTTCCTAAGAACATACATGAACAATTGCTGCATTCAATAGACATCCTTGCAATTTTTTTAATTATTAATAGTATTTTGAACAATCAATGTAATGCTAGCTTTCCTTGAAAATTTGCTAATTTATGTAACTTTCAGGATACCTTTTACGTAAGAATTCCTTAAAGGGAAACTAACAGCAAGTTCAAAGACTCTAAACTGTTTTAATGTCAACACACAGGGGACACTAAGAATGAAGGTAACATCTTACTTTTATCGTCAGCGCTGTCATTGTTACATATTCAGTTTAACTGATGTACAGTATACTATGAACAAGTGCTATTAAGGACTGGTAGACTTTGATGCTGGTTAATCAAACATTCATAACTGTATTGTTCAAAATATCAATTGTTTTATCTAAAGCTGTTTAATTTTAATCTGTGCCTTGGTAAGGTATAATTGTTTTATGACATATATTTGTATAGTTTGATAACAATATATATATAACATTACATATTCAGATTTTTAGGCAATGTTGGACATAAAATATCCCTTCTATTATGAAGGAATTGTTCTAATCCTAATATTTCAGAAAAGCAATAATGGTCTTTTCTTTGGTTTAGTTTACAATTTTTCATCTAGAAATTGATTTTTTTCATGGTTGATTAATATTGACTTTTAATTCAATAATGCGAGAGCTCTGGGATGAAGTTGAACACTCTAGAGAAAGCTAAACTTAGGGATAACGATCAATTTGTTCTTGGCAAATAAAAGAATAGTTTAATCATTGAATAACCAGAAAACATATATGAATAATGAGTCTAAGCATATAGTTTGTCTTTCTTATATAGTGTAACATTAATGTCTTACGGGATGCTCAGATATTATGTAAATAGAAAAACATTTTCATTTTTCTAAAATCTGATTTTGAAGATGCTGCCATATGTAAATGATCTGGAACAATTTTAAAAATATTTTTAAATGATAGAGGCAATAAAATGAACAAACCTTATGAATAAAGATAGCAATAACTTAACATTTGCTGCAACTAAATCTTTTACCACTTTTACATTCACATTATTTAACTTATAATTATGATCTTCATTAAAAATTACACGTAAAAAGTGAATAAAACAGCAATATCTGTTAACAACCATAGCCAATAATAATAATGCTTTTATTTGTATAGCGCACACAGATTCCGCAGCACGTTACATAGGTTTTGCCAATTATTGCTCCCTGTCCCTAATAGGGCTCACAATCTAAATTCACCTATCTGTATGTTTTTGGCTGTGGGAGGAAACAGGAGTACCCGGAGGAAACCCACGCAAACACGGAGAGAACATACAAACTCTTTGCAGTTGTTGCCCTGGGACTTGAACTCAGGACTCCTGCGCTGCAAGGCTACAGTGCTAACCACTGAGCCACCGTGCAGCCAAGCATTGTGTTTGGCTGTTTATGTCAATGCTTTGGGTATTGAATAGAGAACCGGGACAATAGTTGACTGCTGCACCAGTCAAACTCATCCTTAGGCTATGTTCACACTACGTAAAAGTACGGCTGTTGTTGCCATCGGCAACAGCGGCCGTACTTTTGTGGAGCGCAAATAACCTATCTGATATGGGATCCCTGGGCGGAGAGCGTATACACATGGGTCCCTTTAAGAGCAACTTGGGTCCCCTTTAAGAGCTGCTTGGGTACGTCCCTTAAGAGCGGCTTGGGTACCATCCCTTTAAGAGCTGCTTGGGTACTGTCCCTTTAAGAGCGGCTTGACTACCGTCCCTTTAAGAGCGTCTTGGGTCCCGTCCCCTGCTACATGGCTGCCTCAGCTCTGCTATTTTACTGACTGAACTCTGCTACTTATAATGGTAAAGATCATTGCTCGGTTACCATGACAAACTTGTCAGGGAGACAAAATTGTTTAAGACCTTCCATCTTCTCCATCTTCTATTGGCCAATAGGGGACATATGACTGTGTGAATGTTTTGATACATTGCCTGACAAGACCTAAGAATTTCTATTGGCTGCTATATTTCAGCTATTTGCATGTGCTATGTGCTGTGATTGGCTGTTAGCGTTTAGAGTGTGGTCATTATTTCCAGTGGTCCATTATTTTCTATGGGAAATTACAGGTCTTTAAACTTAAATTTCTTAAAAACTTCAAATCCGATCGAAACGAAAAATAGATGGCACACCTGTCACCGCCAAGGGCTTCAAAGCGCAGTTTGAACAGGAGTCTGTGCGCAGAGCGTTCGGGCTGTATTACGCACAGAAGAATAGCTGGAAGAAGAAGAACCGGAAGAAGAACAAGAAGAATACGGATTACAATATAGTGCTTTTTCAAGCACTATAATTAGTTGCTGGGGCATAACTAATTACCGGGGGAATCTCCATAATTGGAGGGGGGGGGGGGGTAATAAGCTACTGGTGGGAAATATTCCAGAGATGCAACACATCCAAATTCAGGGTACTGTATGTCCACACTACTGAATCCCAGCGGCTCCCCCACCACAGATTCTGCAACTCGCCCCCGCTCATGTCCGCACGTATCTCCGCTGGTATCATAGGCTTCATTCTATGGTCTGTAAGATTCTATCATCCGCCTGAAGAATGAGTGGGTTCATTCTTCTGTCGGATAACGGAATATGCAGCGGAGATATGCGCGGACATGAGCGGGGGCAAGTTTGTGGAACCCATGGTGGGTTATCTTATGGATTCTGTAGTGTGGGACATACCTTTAAGACTAAAATGGGGAGTGCAGTCAGCAGTGCAGGCATTGGTCAGAGGCTCATCAGCTAGGTATTAGAACATTACTGCAGCACACCTCTTGAGCAGTCTGAAAAAAAACCCTTTGTATTCCATTTAAAACAATGTTTTCAAGAGACAATGTTTCAGCTGCCTCACACAGCCGTATCAGTGACTACACATTCCCATATAATTTAACTGTATCATCAATTCTCGCGAGTCATTTTTAGAAGATTCCTATGAGATTTGTTTGAGTTAATGTTTAGAGGTTTTTTTCAGGTGGCATCTCTGTCTGTCCTTTCGTCTGTCCATCATCCTCTATAAGACATTACCCTGCTCAGAAGGCATTTTCCCTCTACCTAGTCTTTCAGACAGAAACCTTAATGAACCAGAGAAGCATGTAGCCTCCTTGTTGCATAGCAACAAAACAATCACTGAGATGATAAGACGCAGCGTGCCCAGAATAAAAGTGCCACAGCTAATCAAGAAATAAAACAGAGACTGCACCTAAAATAAGAAAGCTACCTTGTATTTAAAAGAAGGGTCAGAAAGATGCAGGCGTTAAGCACTGAATTATTAAATATTATTATGTCTCATTAAAAATGCTCTAAAACCTATGCAACGGAATGATAAGCTCTACCGTATGCAAAATTAGTTTGCATTCATGCTTTTAATCACTGACTTGTATAATGTTAATGCATTTTCTCACAATAGATACTGACGACATATGGCTACGATATGGCATCAGTGTCACGGCGAGGGGTGTTTGACCTCTGGGTCAGTCAATCTTTACACCAGAGGACTGACTTGTAAAACATTGCAGAAATTCTGGAATCTCCTCTGCAAACTGCGGCTCACATTCTAGCTGTCTAAAGGGATTGCAGCACAACTCTATTCACTTGTATAGGATTGTATTGTAATGTCAGCCACAGTATACACAGTATTTAGCCATAAACAATTACAGTATGTTGCTTTCAGCAAAGTAGACCATATGAAGAACATGAAAGGGTAAGGAAGCCCAATGTTTGGGCTGCAATGATACATTATTGTAAAGCATGATGATAGTCGAGAGATAAGTGTTGGTATTACTGTGTATTAGATATGAAATAGAAAGAGACCTTTAAAACATTTTTTTTGTACTGTGCACAATAGTAATTTTTCTTATACCTGTCCAGATATAGCTATACATTCTGCATCTCCGTAGTTTCTGTCTCCAGTGCAGCTGTCCCCAATTGGGTTGCCATAAAAACCCTGCTGTAGGTACCATACAGGTGGGCATGATGACACATTCACTTTAAGCAACCCTAGAAATGGCAGCAGTGAATGCCCTGCTCACTTTAACGTACAGGCCACGTATCCTTTATTGTAAAACAGATACAGTACAGTGTGAATGGCTGAACATTAGTAACGAGAATGGAGGAGCAGGAGCTGTCAGCATCCCCTTCCTCCGATTCATTTTCATAGGCAGCAGTCACTGCAGCTTATGAAACCAGAACTTGATGACTAAAATTAGTTGCAATGATGTAACATCATTTGCACTTGCTGAAGGATCTCGTCGCCGCAGCTCACAGGCTGGAGACCAGAGGAGAGGCCTGCTCCATACACAAATTTGGCGAGTACCAATTATTATTATTTTTTTTTGGGGGGGGGAGCTGTGGCATTATTACTATGGGGGCTGTGCATTACTACTTTTTGGAACCATATAACCTATAAGTGGGTAATATGTATCTATATCTAGAAAATGGAGTAGACTCTCCTCTAACGTGGAGGTGCCTGAGATTTTGAGGTCTCCTAGATGGGCTCCCCAGCCTGTACCTGATGCATCCATGGTGAGTGTTAGCCAGTCTGGTTCTTCCAGATCCATGCCATCCCTGAGGTTCTTCCACCAGGTTAGAGATTTTATACTGTTCTGTGATAGAGTCTATTTAAAATCTAGGGATGCAAGATTCCTATCCCAGGCTCTGTCCCATGGTACAGCATCTGACAAAGCCTCCCAGTCATCAATTAGCTGTTTATCTTAAAGACATGAAAAAGTCTAAATAACAGCAAAGTTCCTATCTAGATAGGAAAGAAGCGCCTTGCGCCACTTACCACACTGTGCGCAAACCAGATTTTTGCTTTTACATAGGGTTTTTCTTCCAGCAGGAGCTGTTCCTCCGAAGCCTTCTCTAAAAGACATGCTTTAAATATATAGTACAAATTAAAATTTGTATCCAAGAAGACATAAAATAAAAACGTTCCACTCTTTACCTGGAGGTAAAGAAGCTTCAAGAAGAATGAAAAATACACAGGAGCGATTTTCAGAGCTATCAACCTGTTCACAGCAGCAAACAAACTGACAGCACCAGGATCAGGCATGCTCGCCTTAAGTGTGCTCCCAAATACAAAACTCCGCCCCCCCAGGGGCGCGGTTACAGGGGAAAGCTTCCAGCAACCCATACAAAAAACAAATCCCTACTATCCATCATGCAGGGAAAACATCTCAAGGCTTTATCTACACCTAGGTGGAGAAAAATGCTGCTTCTAATCTCTAAAATAACCCTTTCTAGCGTTCCAGCCGAAGTGTGTAATTCAACATCACTTCCTGTCTAGGCACGGGCTACACCAAAACGGCGGCGCCCATGCCGGGAGACATGTTTTACCAGTTGAAGATCCACTTCCTCTGTACTTCCATGGCCACAGAGAAGACACCAGGCTCTCCTTGGCTTCTGAATGGCATCCTTAGGCAGCGCACCAGCGATCCAGCTTGTACTTGTCACCTGAACTCTGGAGATACCATACCCCATCCCAGCAGTAAATTGGCAGATCCACAGGATGACAGCACCATTCCAGATGCTCCATGCACATAATGTCCCGGTCCTGCGGCCTACAGGACAAAAAAATAACTGAGGTTTTTGGGTCTGGGGGGCTGGTTATAGTCCAGCATGGGGGGGTGGAGTTTGGCATTTATTAATAAAATTCCTGTCGTCCTGCGAGCCCACAGGGGAAGACTCACCCCATCCATTGACTACAGGGAAAGTAGCGTTCCCCACTTAAGTATTGAAGACATAATAAATTGATGTATACAGTACAAACCAGTAGTGCATCATCTGAGACAGCAGCCCCACCACTATCTTCTTATGCCGAGGTCCACAGGTAGCCCCTGCATGTAGGAAATGTTCATTGAAAACACAACAAAAAAGTGCAAGTGTCATGGTATCAAGGAGATGCGATTGCTGATGGCGTCTCCTTGATAACATGACGCTTGTACTTTTTCTGATGTGTTTTCAATAAACATTTTATGCATACAGTCAGGAAAAAATGTATGAATTTACCGGTTCACAAACCCTGTGTTAAAATGATTACATTGAGAAAGACCTTAGGGTTATGGCGGTGGATAGGATAGGATCCCCCCACTGAGATATGGTGGGGACAGACAGATGCTGTTAAAGAAAAGAGAAATAAAATGAATATACTGTATACCTGTGGCACAATTGGTCCCTTGGACCTCAATATTGAATATAAAGTGAGCAAGGAAATGTTCAGGAATCTGGTCATACACTTGCCAAATCCTTCCCCTTGAGTAAAGGCAATTGCAATATCTAAATGATATTAATTTTATGTTCTAACATGTCATTTCTCTGCTTTTTACATACAGTAAATTGTAACACTGGACACGGTACTCACCACGCTCTGTAAGCCGAGGATATGCTTTTTACAAGTTTTTTCAGCAATGCAAGGTTGGGAGCAGTTCATACCATGCGACGGATATGCAGTTTTTTTTTTTATTCAGTCTTGGAAAGGCCAGTTGAAGTAGGTAAACAACATGGATCTGAGGGGACTCCGTCCTAACAGGTGGAATTCATTTAACCTACTGACCACTTTACTACAGAAGAACCTTCCAATGTGCTTCTCCTATTCGCTGATGGCGTCTCCTTGATAACATGACGCTTGCATTTTTTCTGATGTGTTTTGAATAAACATTTCCTACATGCAGGAGCTACCTGTAGACCTCGGCATAAGTAGATAGTGGTGGGGCCGCTGTCTCAGATGATGCACTACTGGTTTGAACTGTATACTGTACATCATTTATTATGTCTACAATAGATTAGAGGAGAAAGCTAAACGATGTAGCCAAAGTTAACATGATCCCTGATGCAACAATTGTGCCAGGGAGCTATGCTAAGTCAATTAGAGTGTCAAGTTAAATGCGTCATTGTGATCAAGTTTGCAAAGAAACACTGCAGAGACACCATCACATGTCTCGACGTCAGTGAACTAGCCAGACCTTCCCTCCGATAAGGAACAACCAAGCCAAAGGCATTCTCCAGTCAAGTAAGCCACCTCAGCAAGGTATCCATCCACAAACAGCTGTTTCTGGGTTTTTGCCCCTCATCAGTGTGGAGTAGGTTTCTGGCTAGTGGGAGCAATGACTAGTAAGTGCATGCAAAAGGACGCTGGTTGACCTCAGGGAGATCAACCAAAACACCACAGAGACACCATCACGTGTCTCAACGTCAGTGTATTCTAGAACATTGCCCCCCTGGGAAATCAAATATGCAAAAGAACACTGCAGAGATACCATCACATGTCTCGACGTCAGTGAACTAGCCAGACCTTCCCTCCGGGAAGGAACAACCAAGCCAAAGGCATTCTCCAGTCAAGGAAACCACCTCAGCAAGGTATTCATCCACAGACAGCTGTTTTGGGGTTTTTGCCCCTCATCAGTGTGGAGTATGTTTCTGGCTAGTGGGAGCAATGACTAGTAAGTGCATGCAAAAGGACACTGGTTGACCTCAGGGAGATCAACCAAAACACCGCAGAGACACCATCACGTGTCTCAACGTCAGTGTATTCTAGAACATTGCCCCCTGGGAAATCAAATATGCAAAAGAACACTGCAGAGACACCATCACATGTCTCGATGTCAGTGAACTAGCCAGACCTTCCCTCCGGGAAGGAACAACCAAGCCAAAGGCATTCTCCAGTCAAGGAAACCACCTCAGCAAGGTATCCATCCAACAGACAGCTGTTTCAGGGTTTTTGCCCCTCATCAGTGTGGAGTAGGTTTCTGGCTAGTGGGAGCAATGACTAGTAAGTGCATGCAAAAGGACACTAGTTGACCTCAGGGAGATCAACCAAAACACCACAGAGACACCATCACGTGTCTCAACGTCAGTGTATTCTACAACATTGCCCCCTGGGAAATCAAATATGCAAAAGGACACTGCAGAGACACCATCACATGTCTCGACATCAGTGAGCTAGCCAGACCTTCCCTCCGGGAAGGAACAACCAAGCCAAAGGCATTCTCCAGTCAAGGAAACCACCTCAGCAAGGTATTCATCCACAGACAGCTGTTTCGGGGTTTTTGCCCTCATCAGTGTAGAGTAGGTTTCTGGCTAGTGGGAGCAATGACTAGTAAGTGCATGCAAAAGGATGCTGGTTGACCTCAGGGAGATAAACCAAAACACCGCAGAGACACCATCATGTGTCTCAACGTCAGTGTATTCTAGAACATTGCCCCCTGGGAAATCAAATATGCAAAAGAGCACTGCAGAGACACCATCACATGTCTCGACGTCAGTGAACTAGCCAGACCTTCCCTCCGGGAAGGAACAACCAAGCCAAAGGCATTCTCCAGTCAAGAAAACCACCTCAGCAAGGTATCCATCCATAAACAGCTGTTTCGGGGGTTTTGCCCCTCATCAGTGTGGAGTAGGTTTCTGGCTAGTGGGAACAATGACTAGTAAGTGCATGCAAAAGGACGCTGGTTGACCTCAGGGAGATCAACCAAAACACCGCAGAGACACCATCACGTGTCTCAATGTCAGTGTTTTCTAGAACATTGCCCCCTGGGAAATCAAATATGCAAAAGAACACTGCAGAGACACCATCACATGACTCGACGTCAGTGAACTAGCCAGACCTTCCCTCCGGGAAGGAACAACCAAGCCAAAGGCATTCTCCAGTCAAGGAAACCACCTCAGCAAGGTATTCATCCACAGACAGCTGTTTCGGGGTTTTGCCCCTCATCAGTGTAGAGTAGGTTTCTGGCTAGTGGGAGCAATGACTAGTAAGTGCATGCAAAAGGATGCTGGTTGACCTCAGGGAGATCAACCAAAAAAAAAAAGTATAGCAGTTTGCAGCCAGGAGAACAGGCACAATAGTAATTTTTCACAAAATTTCCCACTCCCACTGGAGGTACACTTTAAAGTGTCACTGTCGTTATAATTTTAAAAATCTAAAACAACAGTGGATGTGATATAAAGCAAGTTTTCAATATACATTCATTTTTTGTTGTTGTTATTATGCTGAACTTACCCGAAATCCAGGTCCAGTCTTCTGAAGGCAGATTTTCTGACTTGTGCTGGTTAAAAAAAGAGACTAATATAGGAATTCCAGCCAGGGAAGAGAGTCACAGCTCAATGTGTCTGTCAATCACACGACTGCCTTCTCTTCTGTAAGTGCTCAGATGACCTGGGAAAACAGGGTCTTCGTGTTTCTGACTGTCTCCTGTTTTGAGAAAAAACTGTCAGAAAACAGGAAGTGCCGTGCTCCATGATAAATTTAACCCTTAGGCGACCCATACGTCCAGGGCCACCTCCATGTGTTCAGAGCGGTAGGCCGCATGGGTGGCTGCGTCTGAATCGCCACGGTCCCGGGTGCCGCATGTGGCCCAGGACCGCGGCTATTAGCGGGCACGGTCGATCGCCGTGCCCGCTAATTAGATAATCGGATGCAGCTGTCAAAGATAACAGCTTCCTCCGATTACCTGATGCAGCCGTTCCCTGGTGTCTAGTGGAGGAGATCGCCCCCCCGGGATGTTGTCCCGGAGAAGCGATCTACATGTCTGTTACCTGCAGGGGTCTCTGCCAAAATGGCGCTGATCCCGGCTCGGCATTCAGTTGCTTCCGCTGCAGCAGCAGGAAGCGATCGAGTGCCTATCTCATCGATCTATGCTGCATATCTATGCAGCATAGATCTGAATGAGAGATCAGTGCACTTATACTAGAATTCCCCAAGGGGGGCTTCTAGTATAAGTGAAAAAGTAAAAACAAAATGTTATTATTAGTAAAAAGCCCCCTCCCCTAATAAAAGTGTGAATCACCGCCCATTTCCCATGATATAAATAAAAATAAATAAAAAATAAACATGTTTGGTATCGCTGCATGCGTACTCACCCGAACTATTTTAATCACATTCCCTATCTCGTATGGTAAATCGCGTAGTGCAAAAAATCCCAAAGTGCAAAATTGCATATTTTTGGTCGCATCAAATCCAGAAATTGTAATAAATTGACGATTATCGTTCGTAGCGGCCGATATTGCCAAATACGGACGATATTCGTTCCGTGGAATAGGGCCTTAAGCAAGGAAAATACAGGGGTGTCAGGTGAATCATTAGCAGGACAGAATGAGTAGACAGTGTTCAGATAGAGCTATCAACACACAGTACAAACAAAAACTCATGGGCAAAACCATAATCTTTGCTGCAGAGGTTGTAACTAGGGATGGAGCGAACCGAACCGTTACGAACCAGATTTTGTTACGAACTTTGCAAAAAGTTCGGTTCGGACCGAACTTTGAGAAAAGTGCCTTACGAATCTCGTTAAAAAATAGCAACGGTGTGGCAAAAACTGTACTTTTATCAGAGAATAGAACAGGATACAAGGGATTATTACTCCAAAAATCCTTTGTATCCTGTTTTTATGTGAATATCAAGGTGTGTGATGTCACTCCAGAAAGGAAGTGCTTGAGCCTGGCTGCAGTTTCTCATTGTGTTTCCAGACGGCAGAGAGAAAGGAGGTCCACGTTAGGCAGAGAGGGAAACCACATAGATTAGATAGCCAACAACTGGATAAGTACAGGGAGAGAGAGAGTAGGAGTATATATTGTTTTGTGAGAGAAGC
>NW_027208776.1:0-46266 GCF_027789765.1 Dendropsophus ebraccatus
AGAGGTCTGTTGAATCCCAGTAACAAGTCTGAAAACATGGGAATAGCCAGTTATCCCTCTTGGGAAGGAAACCTGTTACTAAGGGTGCCTGCTAGTGAGGAGATCAACAAACTACCTGAAATGTAGCCCCTTAAGTCCAACTCGGTTGTGAGTATTAGGACACAAATAGGGAAAGAGCAGGATTGCCCATTTTGTTTCAAAGTTTATCTCAGTTGCAAGTATTGTGACATAATAAGATAACACCAAAGCCAGGCCGGCCGCATGGAAAAAATTTACATTTGTTTTCTGTGGCCGCTATTCATTGAATTGTTGCAGCACAGGCATGTCAATTCACACAATGGAGCTCCGGACGCATGCTTCGTTGAGTGGCTATATTTTCCTGACAATACCAATTTCGGAACTCATCAATGAAGTGTGACAGTGTGGTAAGTGATAGATTATATTTTCAATAAACTATGTTTAACTATTGCTGCTTTGTCTGACTTTCTTTTCATGTTCTATAATAAAATCCAAAGAATCTAACTCTAAGCAAAACACAGGGTTAAATACAGTGTGCACTAACACCTCACACTGTCTTTTTCCCTCTTCTCTCACACTTTACCCTTCTC
Source organism: Dendropsophus ebraccatus (assembly GCF_027789765.1). NCBI lineage: Eukaryota > Metazoa > Chordata > Amphibia > Anura > Hylidae > Dendropsophus > Dendropsophus ebraccatus. The sequence goes on from NW_027208776.1 coordinate 609, forward strand.
TGTCCCTCCATATCCTGCTATCTCTGTATATCTCTTCCTTCTCTGTCTCTCCATGTCCTGCTATCTCTGTATGTCCCCCCTTCTCTCACCCTCCATGTCCTGCTATCTCTGTATATCTCTTCCTTCTCTGTCTCTCCATGTCCTGCTATCTCTGTATATCCCCCCCTTCTCTCACCCTCCATGTCCTGCTATCTCTGTATGTCTCCCCCTTCTCTCTCCCTCCATTTCCTGCTATCTCTGTATATCTCACCCTATAAACCTCGCCCCCTCACATCCCTTCAACACACATGTTATGAGATCACATGAAAGCCTGTGCAGGAATACCATATAAACTTCTGCCCTTCAGTCTGAGTCACACACACAAGCACCCAGCTTTCCCAGGTAGCAGAGTTGTGCAAATAACTGTAATCACTGTAATAGACAGATATATGTGAAGTAATTCCACTGACCCATAGGAAAATAGAGGACTTGCCTGTGTGATGAAACTGCATTATATTGTAGCTGATACGGTGCACAGGCATTACTAAAATCACAAATGAGAGATTCCCTTAGTACAACATGAGCATGTGATCAGTATCCCACCTGCCTGGTTATTGGTCAGCAAGCACCATGTGACTAACAGGCCAATCAAGTGAAAGGACAACTGATGCAAATTAGAAATGAGGAAGGGGGATGGTTTACAAGCCAGGGCAGAGGATACCCAGCCCAGTGCAGTGACTGCACACTAGCTGCAGCCATTTTGTGTCAGCCTGTCAGAGATAAAAGGGGGTCACAAAATGGCAGCAGCTAGAGATAAAAGGGGGTCACAAAATGGCAGCAGCTAGAGATAAAAGGGGGTCACAAAATGGCAGCAGCTAGAGATAAGAGGGGTCACAAAATGGCAGCAGCTAGAGATAAGAGGGGTCACAAAATGGCAGCAGCTAAAGATAAGAGGGGGTCAACAGTAATAGAAAAAAATAGAAACTACAGAACTTCCTGGGCAGCAGCTGAGAGCAGAAAAGTGGCTGAAAACGGCAGAACAGATTAAGCATCCCATGAAGGATCTTATCAGACAGATTATTATGTGGGTCTGACAATTTCAGATCTTTACCCCAAGTGCTTCAAACATTTTCTATTTATTGCATATAACTGTACATGCCCCCCCCCCCCCCCAAGAATGTATATTTTTTAAGCTAAAGGTAAAGGCTATATATCATATGCTGCACAGGATATACATATATCATACGCTGCACACAGGCTACATATCATATGCCACACAGGGCTATATTTACCATTAGGCATCCGTGGTCTGGTGCCTAGGGCAGCACCTTGCAGGGGGGAAGCACCAGGGAGCTTGTTTTTATTTTTTTTTAGTTTCTCTCCTCCTGTTCAGACTTGCCAGTAAATCTGCTGTCTTTTTCAGAGGGGTGGGGGGTATGGTGGTATTGGTCAGGTCTGGTATCGCCAATAGGTGCGTGAAAATGGGGCGTCTTCAGGTTTAGTGCCTAGGGCAGCAGCAGCTGTTAATACAGCCCTGATGCCACACACAGGGTAGATATCATATGCCTCACACAGGCTATACATCATATGCCACACACAGAGTATATATCATATGCCACACACAGGCTATATATCATATTCCCCACACAGGCCATATGTCATATGCCACACAGGCTATATAATATCAAAGCCGCACACAGGCTACATATCATATGCCCCACACAGAGTATATATCATATGCCACACACAGGCTATATATCATATTCCCCACACAGGCTATATAATATCATATGCCGCACACAGGCTATATATCATATGCCACACACAGGCTTTATATCATATGTGCTCGAAAACATATTCTGGCGCTGGATTCAGAAGTAAATTGTTTTAGAACTATGCACAACTGGAAGTCCACTTTACAATAGACGCATTATGCTGTGCAAAGCATTCCCCCTGCTCTTGTAGTCAGGTTCAGGGACCACCAGTACACTAGTCACAAGTTATAATAAGTGCATTGGTTACCTACTTGCTGGGCCACCAAAGCAGGGGAGTTGGCCTCTCTGCACATTTGGGGGCACATGATAAATCAATTACCATCTCCACTATCCATTATATTTTAATGCACAGTTTGGGTAGCAATCTAATCTCCATGTGTCTCTAAATGTGTTTTAAAGGGGTTGTCCACTTTATATTAAAATAGTTCAGTGTACATTATTAGTAAGTGTAATCACTGTATAAACTGACAGCAGCTCCCTGTGTACCTCACAGAGCTAAAATCAGACTCCCCTCCTCCAGGCTGGGCTGCCCTGCTCTGTTTCTGTCCATAAAATGGCCGACATGGAGGAGCATGTGACCATGCCCCGCCCCCTGTGTTCTCCATAGACATATACAGGATCAGTGGTGGACACTGGGGGGCGGGGCATGGTCACATGCTGGAGGAGGGGAGTCTGATTTTAGCTCTATGAGGTACACAGGGATATGCTGTCAGTATATGCAGTGAATACACTTACTAATACTGTACACTGACCTATTTTACTATAAAGTGGACAACCCCTCTTTAACCTTGTAAGGACCTAAAGGGTCAACTGTTGTGATCTGGGCCTGTCCTGGGTTTTGGCAGTTCCGGCGGGTGCCCGGATGTTTTGCGGGAAGAGGTTAAATGACCTACACACCAGAGCATTCTTTTGTAGTAGTGCCTCAAATTGTTGTTTTTGTTTGTATAATTTATGAAGTAGGAATTAATTTAGGCCTGCAACATATTGTATGAAGTATTTGTTCCTCTCTGGACTATCTTAGTTGCTTTCCAATAATCCAGATAATGGATCTCTTTATGTATGTTGGGTTGACCATTGCACACTCTTCACCATTTCTCTGTCATCTCATAAAAGTTATTGAACGAAAAGTCATGAAATGTCTTCTAGATCCTCCTAGACACCTGGGGACTTTCCTCTTTTATGTTCAGCAATTGGGGCATGATCAGAAATGATTTGATGCACTTGAGTGCCTTGGACTTTACCCAACAAATCTGAAGGGATAAAAAAATATTCTGACAAATTCATTGAACTATGTACTGATGAGATACAAGTTTAATCCTTTTCAGTGGGATTCATTAATCTACATCCCCCCACAATATTACAATTTAATCCTTCAAAATCTTTTCAGTTAGTTCTGCTGTATAAGCCTTTGTTTGATTATTTGGAGCATACATACAGTACATTGTACATATTTAAAGTTTCTGTACAAAACCCATAGTAACTTATATCCTTTTGTATCCATCTCTGTTCTAAATTCACTAGACATTCACTAGATACAATGTGATGTTTCACTATTTTACTAATCTAAATCTCTTAATAATCTCTGTCACATTATGTTTTTATGGATGATTCTTTCAACATTTGCAAGAGGCTGAAAAATATGTTGTCTATAGTGAGTGGTTACTTTTCTGTCCACACGGCACACACCGGGCGGCCAGGGAACCAGCAGCTGCGTTGGAGCCAGATTGCTAAGTATATAAGTTTGTTATGTTCCCCACAGCGCTGGCAGCATCATGAAATAGTAATTTACATTGGACAACCCCATCAAGCACTGACAAAACCTAACTGAGAAGACATAAGTAGGAGGTTTATTAGGAGGTTATTATTATTATTTTAAGAAACAATAGAGTACCAAGGTTGTCAAGATTGGGGCCTTTTAGTATAGAAAAAAGACATTTTAGTGTTTGATCACAACATAAAAATATAGGAATGGACAGTACAGAGATCTTTTTACTCCTAGGTCTGTAACCAGGACAAGGGGGCATTCTCTATGTCTAGAGGAAAGAAGATTTCACCATCAGCACAGATGTATTTACTATAAGAGAAGTCAAGCAGTGAATTATAGAACTCCCTGCAACATGATGTTGTCAAGGCTGATTCCTTAAATATGTTCAAGGAAGGCCTGGATGCTTTCTTGAAAAATATACTATAACTAGTTATGGACATTAGATTTCATGTGATAGGATGCTGATCCATGGATAATTCTGATTGCCATTGGAGTCGGGGGGGGGGGGGGGGGGCAATTTCCATCTGCCTTATATAGGTTTTTGCCTTCCCCTGGATCAACACAGTAGGGTTTATGTAGGTTGAACTTGACTCTTGTCTTTTTTTAACCTTATTAACTATGTAACTATGATAAAAGTACATCTGAATTAATGCCGAACTATTTTTTAATAAAAAGTTTAATGAGGACATCAGTGTTTTTTCTTTTACTTAAAAAAAACCTTTTATGCATATTTTGTCTTTCTTCCTTATTTTATAGATGAAAACTAAGCTGGCTTCTTGCAGTTAAAAATATGTAGGCATCAGTTAATTCAATTCATACAGATCAGATCTGTAGAAGATCTCCATGCCGTGCTTATACGTGAGATTCAAATAAACATTCAAGCCTTTTTTCCCTTTTTCAGTCAGTTTTGTCCTTTATTCGCATTTAGAAACATAAAAACATAGAAGATTGTTGGCAGAAAAACATCTAGTCTGCTCTCTAGGATAAAAAAAGACGCTGGTTGACCTCAGGGAGATCAACCCAAACCCTGCAGGGACATCATCACGTGTCTCGACGTCAGTGTATTAGAAAGACCTGTCACAATGATGGGTGTTCTGCTCCTGTTTTTTTTTTTATTTTTTTGTGTGTGTGTGTTTCTCTCTTTTGGTTTTTGGTCATCGGTATCCTGAGGATTATGTTGGATTTAGTGGACTACATCGATGACCAGTGTTGTTTGGGATTTTTTTTTGCGCTCCTGGACTGGGCAGTAGCGGGCTACTATTATTAGGCTTCTTCATCAGCTCTTAATGCAAAACTGTCTCAAAGGCTTTACTGAAATCCAGATAGGTGATATCCACAGCACCACCTTCGTCCAGCACTTTTGTAACATAGTCAAATAAATCAGTGAGATTAGTCTGACATGATCTGCCCCCAGTAAAGCCATGCTGGGTTGCATTCATCAAATTGTTGATTTATATAGGTGGTCAAATATCTTCTTTTTTAGAAGTTTCCTTTATTTTTTACTACCACAGATGTCAAGTCTGAAGCCTTGCCTTAAGATTTTTCAGGTATATTCCGGTAATCTGTGAGATTTTTGATTCTAGCAAACTGATATCTTTAACCATTCAATTGAAATATTTTAAAAAACAGACACTGATTAATTTTCAAAGGTCATGATTCATTTAAACACTCCAGGGCACGCCAGCAGCAAAGATTTGAAGAAGCTAGCTCACATTTTCAGATTTTTCATAAAAGTAAAAAAATGCAGAAATAGGCACTCCTAGCGTATAGTATAACAGGGGATGTACATATACTTCAACTAAAGGGAAGAGAAGTGGGCCTTATTCTAAAGTAAGCAATTTTGGTAATTAAAACCGTTTGCAAATTTGCTTAATTTAGCATTTTCTATAAACTAACAAAATGTAGTGAGAAATGAGAATACCCCTTCAAGATAGGTGTCTAAATTAAAATTGAAATAGAAAAGAGTTAGTTTTTTTTTTTAAGTTATCTTATGTTTATAAGTTGATTAAAAATTAATATAAAGAATTGAGAAAAAAACACATAGAAATAATTTTAAAAGGTTAAAAAAGGTAGTAAAATATAATACTTTAAGAAAAAACTATTGTAAATTTGCACTAAAACAATAAAAATTCTATATAACTTTATTGGATAAAAATGTTGAGTGTTTATAAATCAAGCTAAAATAAACTAATTATTAGCAAAGTAAAACTAGCTTAGCAAATTTACTATTGTAAGTTTATGCTAAAACTATAAGGCCGGGTTCACACAACGTAAGACACCGTCCATTTTATAACACGGCCGTGTCACAGAACGACTGGTTTCAGTGAAGTTCTTCTGAATTGGGGTGCGAGCGCATTATGGTGTGCCCTCATTCTACTTACCCATAGTACACAATGAAAAGTGTTGCAAGTCGCACTTTACATTGTCTGCACAGTCAGTTTTGTGCGGCCGCTATTCAATGAATAGTGGCCACCAGTGGCGGTCTTTGGCACCAAGCACCCCAAGCGATTGCTTGGGGCCTCCAACAGCCAGGGGGGCCCCACGCCCTGCTCTTGTGCTCAAGACCACTGGACAGGGCCGCTGCCCCGCTCGCTGCTGCCATCTGAACTGTAACTATGAGCACTCGTAATGAGCGCTCATAGGTACATGCAGCAGCACTGACAGGGCGGGAGACATTGGCCCCCTTCCTGTCAGTCACTCTCGTGGCCGCAGGAAGGGTTTTCCCTGTGGTCACAAGTGGCAGCTTTGTCCATGTGGTGCCGGCGCTCCAGTGACATCACTGAAGCATCGGCGCCAGGACAAGGGGAGTGATCGCAGGGAAAACCCTTCCTGCGGCCACAAGAGTAAAGAGAAGAGGAGACGCCCGGACCCAGGTAAGTATAAGTGTTTGTTTTATTGTGTTATATAATATATGGGAGGGGGAGCACACAGGGGTCTGTTTAACTGGGGGAGGGCACATCGGGGGTCTATATAAATGGGGGGAACACAGAGGGGGGCTTTATAACAGGGGGAGCACACAGGGGTTCTATAGACTACTGGGGCTTCACAGAGGGGTCTATATACTACTGGGGGCAGCACACAGGGGGTCTATATACTACTTGGGGCAGCAGAATGGGGTCTATATACAACTTGGAGAGCACACAGGAGGTCTATATCCAAGTGGGGGAGCACACAGGGGGGCTATATACTACTAAGGGAGCACACAGGGGTCTATATACTACTGGTGGGGCACACAGGGGGTCTATATACTACTGGAGGAACATACAGGGGGTCTATATACTACTTGTGAGGCACACAGGTGGTCTATATATAACTGGGGAAGCATAGAGGGGTCTGTATACTACTGGGGCAGCACACAAGGGGTCTATATAATACTGGTGGGGCACACAGGGGGTCTATATACTACTGGGGGAAACACACAGGAGGTTTATATACTACTGGAGGAGCACACAGGGGTCTATATCCAAGTGGGGGAGCACACAGGAGGTCTATATCCAAGTGGGGGAGCACACATCGGGGCTAAATACCCCTGAGGGAGCACACATGGGGGCTAAATACCCCTGAGGGAGCACACAGGGGGCCTGTATACTTGTGGGGGAGCACACAGGGGGTATATACAACTGGGGCAGCACATAGGGGGTGTATATACAACTGGGGCAGCACACAGGAGGTCTATATACTTCTGGGGAAGCACACGGGGGCTATATATAACTGGGGGAACACACAGGGGTCTATATACTACTGGGGGAAGCAAACAAGGGGTATATACTACTGGGGGCAACACACAGGGGTCTATTGTTTTGGAACGCGTGTCGAGGGGGGGGGGGCAGACATAACTTCGCTTGGGGCCCCAGAAATGCCAAGACCGCCCCTGGTGGCCACACAAAACTGACATGTCAGTTTTTTCATGCGGCTGCAAAGAATCTAGGCCGGAATGTATACAGAGTTTATACACTCCGGCCGGGATTCCATAGACTTTAATGCAATGTATATTTTCATTTAACCTGTAATGTCATGCTTTCCCTTCCTCCCCTCGCTGTCCCCAGTGGCAATCAGGCAGTGGGAGGAGCCTATCTCACACAGCCTCCCCCTGCTGCCATTGCCCGGAGAGTAGCCGTGCTCCCCCCAGGGTAGTTAACCTCATAGGCGTCGCGGTCCAGAGGGATATCCCTTCCATCTGACCCCCCTTCAACCCCTCGGAGCTGACTACTATAAAAGATGCTAGGAAAGCTGAATGACCGCCATTATACTGACTATTATAGAAGATGCTAGGAAAGCTTCGTTTGTGACCTCCATATACTGCCTACTTTATAAGATGCTAGCAAAGCTGGGGGACCGCCATTATACAAGATGCTAGAAAAGCTGGGGGACGGCCATTATACTGACTACTATACAAGATGCTAGGAAAGCTGGGTGACCTCCATTATACTGACTACTATACAAGATGTTGGGAAAGCTAGGTGACCTCCATTATATTGCCTACTATACAAGATGCTGAGAAAGCTTGGTGACCTCCAATTTACAAGATGCTGGGAAAGCTAAGAGACCTCCATTATACTGACTACTATACAAGATGCTATGAAAGCTTGTTACCGCTATTAAACCGACTATTATACAAGATGCTAGGAAAGCTGGGTGACCTCCATTATACTCACTACTATACAAAATGCTGGGAAAGCAGGGTGACCTTCATATACTGACTACTATACAAGATGCTAGGAAAGTTGGGTGACCGCCATAGAACTGACTACAATACAAGATGCTAGGAAACATGGGTCACCTTCATTATATTGCCTACCATACAAGATGCTAGGAAAGCTGGGTCACCGCCATTATACTGACTATTATAGAAGATGCTAGGAAAGCTTCGTTCGTGACCTCCATATACTGCCTACTTTATAAGATGCTAGCAAAGCTGGGGGACCGCCATTATACAAGATGCTAGAAAAGCTGGGGGACCCTCATTATACTGACTACTATAAAAGATGCTAGGAAAGCTGGGTGACCTCCATTATACTGACTACTATACAAAATGCTAGGAAAGCAGGGTGACCTTCATATACTGACTACTATACAAGATGCTAGGAAAGTTGGGTGACTGCCATAGAACTGACTACAATACAAGATGCTAGGAAACATGGGTCACCTTCATTATATTGCCTACTATACAAGATGCTAGGAAAGCTGGGTTACCTACATTTTACCGACTACTATATAAGATGCTAGCAAAGCTGGGCGACCGTCAGATACTGACTACTATACAAGATGCTAGCAAAGCTGGGTGACCACCATTATACAAGATGCTAGGAAAGCTGGGTGACCTCCATAATACTGACTAATATAGAAGATGTTGGGAAAACTAGGTGACCTCCATTATACTGCCTACTATACAAGATGTTAGGAAAGCTGGGTAACCTCCATTATACCGCCTACTATACAAGATGCTGGGAAAGCTGGGTGACCTCCATTATACAAGATGCTGAAAATTGAAAAAAAAATTAAAATTGAAAAAAAAAACGCATTTTGTTTATTTGGGGGAAATGTGTTTTTATGCCATTCGCCATGGGGTAAAACTGACTTGTTATATATGTTCCTCAAGTCGTTACGATTAAAACGATATATAACATGTGTAACTTATATTGTATCTGATGGCCTGTAAAAAATTCAAACCATTGTCAACAAATATACGTCACTTAAAACCGCTCCGTTCCCAGGCTTATAGCACTTTTATCCTTTGGTCTATGGGGCTGTATGAGGTGTCATTTTTTGCGCCATGATGTGATCTTTCTATTGGTACCTTGATTGCGCATATACGACTTTTTGATCGCTTTTCATTACAATTTTTCTGGATTTGATGCGACCAAAAATGCACAATTTTGCACTTTGGGATTTTTTTGCGCTGACCCCATTTACCGTGCGAGATCAGGAACGTGATTAATTAATAGTTCGGGCGATTACGCACGTGGCGATAGCAAACACTAATAATGACACTTCTTTTTTCACTTTTACACTTATACTAGAAGCCCCCCTGGAGGACTTCTAGTATAAGTGCTTTGAGCTCTCATTAAGATCTCTGCAGCATAGATATGTCCTTAACGGCATCAGGGCGTAAATATACGCCCTATGTCGTTAAGGGGTTAAAGGAGTCGGCATTATTGCCGATTTGCCCGCTATTTTTTTTTTCCACTATTTTTGCACTTTGATTTTTCCACTATTTTCATTGTAATAGCAACTGCAACTACACGAAACTATACCCTATCACACTCCCATTATTTTAGCTGCAATTATTCAGCCGTTATTGCAAGGTTTGTTTTTGGTTCGGTTCGTAAGAATCAGGAATTCAGGAAAGTTCGGAGGATCGAACCGAACCAAACTTTTCAAAAAAATCCCTAGTGTTGTTCACTGATCATTTATGTGACTGATTGTATTTTAGGAGCTTCTAAATAAAGGAACTGCCAGAAGTTTGAGTTCCCAACAAGTTCAGTCTGAACCCAGGTTCTTTAGGTTTGGTTCGCATTTATACTCTTCATCAAAAAGAACAAGGAATCCTGGAAGTGATGATATAACCCCTGATCTCCTGAAACAACTTTCCTATTGAGTTCCTTAAAACACTATGTGCAAGTGTGGTGAACAGTGAGGTCTGCAGAAGTGTTATAGTGCAGATTAGCTGGGTATTGTAGTGTCACAGCTTTGTCATGGATGAGAGTGGTGCACTAGAAATTCCCAGAACTTCCACAAAGACATTTACCATTAACAGCTGTGTGAAGTGTCTAGGCAAAGGACATCTATTATTGTTTTTTGGAACAATTGAACTTTAGTGAACAGTTTGTTATAGACAATCCAATCCAAAATACAATCTCTTGAACAAGGTGCAATTAGCTTTATTAGCCTAGTTGGTCTGGTCACTTTCCCTTTAATTTCATCAGGTAATAGCAGGTAGACTGAAGACTTTAGGATTGAGAGAATTCGAATGGGAGAGGCAGTATGTGGCTATGTTCATACTCTGTCAAAATGATGGCCGTTTTTATGGGACAGCCATCATTTCATAGGAAACAACAAATTCCGTTATTTGTTTTACAATAAGGGGCCATTATTTTCAGTGAAATGACAACCCTTTAATAATAACGGCCATCATTTTGGCAGTGTGTGAACACAGCTTTGGACCTAGATTGATGAGTACTTCAGGATAGTTAACATTACAAGCAGAGCATAGCTGCGTGTGGCTACTAAACCTCAAATGCACTCTGTAGAGAACATAGCTATAAAACGTCATTTTCAAATATAAAGTGTATACAAAGCTAAAGCATAACTGTCACATTTTTTTTTATTGCAGAAATCAGTAGTATAAGCGATTTCAAGAAACTCTGTAATAGGTTTTATCAGCCAAAAAAGCCTCCTTTTGTAGTCAAGAAGTAATCTCCCAGCCTCCCCCCCTGACTTCTTATCTGTGCATTATCAGGCAAACAAGTCTTCATTACAGAGAAGCCAGTGAAGACGGGCTCTGCTCTCTCCATTGTAAGCCTATGAAGGGGGGAGGGGCTGAGGGAGATGAGGGAGCAGGAAGAGGTGACATGAAGGTCAGCTGTTTGTAGACTGTCTGGGCAGCTAAAACACTAAATTCAGGGGTCAGAAAGGTCAGTGCTTATCTATGAACTTACTGAAAGAAGATTGCTGTGCAGGACTGCTCTGTGCTCAGTCACTCCTAACAGCCCCTCCCCTCTCCATAGCCACATAATGGAGACAGAAATCCTGCTTCTTTTGATGTGAGGGGGGAGGCTGGGAGATTGCTTTTTCAGTACAGAAGGAAACTTTTTTTAGTACATAAAACCTATTACAGAGTTTCCTAAAATCCCTTGTACTGTTGATATTTAATCTTTTCAGAAAAATGACCCTGAAATGACAGTTACGCTTTAAAGTGTCACTGTCGTTATAACTTTTAAAATCAAAATCAACAGTAGATGTAAAATGATGTAAGATGTAAAATTTTGTTGTTATCATGCTGTAAAACAAAGCTAAAATCTAGGTCCAGTCTCATGAAGGCAGGTTTTCTGACTTGTGCTGGTTGTAAAAAACAGACTAAACACAGGAATTCTGGCCAGTACAGAGAGTCACGGCTCAATGTGTCCATCAGACACCTGACTGCCTTCTCTGTGAGCACTCAGATGACCTGGGATACACAGGACTTCTTATTTTCTGACTGTTTCCTGTTTTTTTGAGAGAAAAAAAGGCAGAAAACAGGAAGTTCCGTGTTTTCCATGATAACAAAAAATAAAATAAAAAAAAATAATGAATGTATGTTGCAAACTTGCTTGATATCACATCTACTGTTGATTTAGATTTTAACCTCTTAAGGACCGGGCCTGAAATGACCAAGAACAGGTCTACTTTGTAATGGCATCTTTCAATCTGCTATAAAATGAATTGCGGAACCCCCAAAATATCATTTATGGGGTGAATTTGGGTAAAAAAAAAATAATTTTCGCTAATTTTGGAGGGCTTCCATGTTTACAAAATGCACTTTACAGTAAAACTGACATTTTTTCTTTATTCTATAGTTCGGTCTGAACACAGCGATATGCATGAGTACTAGATTTTTTAACATTTTACTATTTTTATTAGCAGTTAAAAAAAATTCTGCAAATAGGTATATTTTAAATGGCCCTATTGTGACTCTTATAGCGCTTTTATTTTTTTCACCTCTGGGGTCGTATGGGGCGTCATTTTTTGCACCATGATCTTTAGTATTTATTAGTTTTTTTCTAGATCAAACGTATTGATCGGTTTTTAACCTCTTAAGGACATATGACGTACCCGTACGTCATGTGTCCTCATTAGCACTTCAAAGCGGGGCCGCGCGGCGACCCTGCTTTGAAGTGCAGCGGTCCTGGGTGCCGCATGTAAAAGTAAACAAATAAATAAATAAACATGTTTGGTATCGCCGCGTGCGTAATCGCCCGAACTATTAATTAATCACATCCCTGATCTCGCACGGTAAACGGCGTCAGCGCAAAAAAATCCTAAAGTGCAAAATTGCGCATTTTTGGTTGCATCAAATCCAGAAAAAAATGTAATAAAAAGCGATCAAAAAGTCGTATATGCGCAATCAAGGTACCGATAGAAAGAACACATCATGGCACAAAAAATGACACCTGACACAGCCCCATAGACCCAAGAATAAAAGCGTTATAAGCCTGGGAATGGAGCGATTTTAAGGAACGTATATTTGTTAACAATGAATTTTGAATTTTTTATAGGCCATCAGATACAATATAAGTTATACATGTTATATATCGTTTTAATCGTAACGGCTTGAGGAACATGCTTAACATGTCAGTTTTACCCCAGGGCGAATGGCGTAAAAACACAGTTTCCCCAAATAAAAGAAATGCGTTTTTTTTTTTTTCAATTTCACCACACATTGAATTTTTTTCTGGTTTTGCAGTGTACCAAATGCAAAAATCCAGCCAGTCATTCCAAAGTACAATTAGTGACGCAAAAAATAAGGGCTCATGTGGGTTTCTAGGTTGAAAAATGCAAATGCTATGGCCTTTTAAACCCAAGGAGGAAAAACCGAAAACGCAAAAACGAAACTGGGCCCCGTCCTTAAAGGGTTAATAATTTTTTAATACATAAAATGTAATTTAAAAAAAGCAATCTGCATTTTTTTACTGCTTTTTGTTTACTCCATCTGAAATAAGTCTGAAATTACGGACATTATTTAGCTATCTGGCCTCCCCTTATTATTATTTTAGGGTCCATTTACACAGAAAGATTATCTGACAAATTATCTGCCAAAGATTTGAAGCCAAAACCAGGAACGGACTATAAACAGAACAGGTCATAAAGGAAAGCTTGAGATTTCTCCTTTTTTTAAATCTATTCCTGGCTTAGGCTTCAAAAATCTGTCAGATAAATCTCTGTGTAATGCTAGGTTTACATGGAGCAATAATTCGCCCAATCGATCGTTTAACGCTTTTAAAGCAACGATTTGGTTTTTATAACGATCAGCGTTTAGACGAATAAAATCGTTAGAAAAATCGTAAGAAACTTTGTAAGAAAAATCTCTAATGCAATCGGTTTTAAGATCCCTTAAGCCCATCTTTTACTTAGAGTGAATCTTTGAAAGACTGTTTACATGAAACGATCTGGGAATTTTTAGCGAACGATGAACGACGATTTGAGAACATGTTGAAAGATCAAAATGAACGATTTTTCGCTCATCGCTTGATTGTTTGATGTGTTTACACGGAACTATTATCGCTCAAATGCGATCGTTATTGCGAAAATTCGAGCGATAATCGTTCCGTGTAAACGCAGCATAAATGGACCCTTTGTTTGGGATTACTAATTGGCCTTTGGTTGCGGCTTAATTAAAAAGTCCATTGAATTTAATAGTAAAAACGGAGAAAGAATGGTGGAAAAAGAAAAACTGTGTGTGAACAACTAAAAAAAACGTCTGCTGTTTGCAAAAGACGTCCCAAAATAATGATCAGGTTCATTATTTTGACGTCCGCGGCAAAAACGTCCCTTATTCAATACACTGTGCGCATTGGATGTCCGTCTTCCCATTGACTTCAATGCATTGCCATTGCTGTCAGTTAAATCACGGCAAAAACTGACTTTTTTTAAATATGAAAATCGGCCGTCTTTTCAATATTTTTGACGTTGTGTGAACATAGCCATAGACCGTGATAGATATAAGGATTTAAAAAAATGTTTTATTTTTATATTGCCTTGCATTATTAAAAAAAAAAGCCTAGACTGTCCTCATTAATAAGAAGTAGCTGTGATACTGTGTAAGAACATACATATTATCCTGAAATAGTATATCCGGTACAAACCTTTTATTGACAAAAGAATTGGAAGAGGGATGTAATAGTCATAATAGGCCTCAAACAAGAACAACAGAGAAGCTGAAAATAATGGACTGCCCCTCACAAATAACTCATACTGGACTAAAAAAAATATTAACATAAGTGCAGGGACAAACGATTAAAAACATCTAAAATATGTGTATTTGTGTGATGTTTTTAATCATTTGTCCTTGCATTTATGTCAATACAATTTCCTAAGGTTATTTGTAAGGTGCAGTCCATTATTTTCCGTCTTTCTGTTGTTCTTGTTCATGTCATTTTCAGGTTGTTAGGGCTTGCACTACTTCTATATTTTGCAATGACACCAGGCCAGGCATTTTACATAAAAGGGCTTAAATACTACATAGGATTACAGCTCATGCATTATTTTTAGGCAGTAAAAGATTACATTTCTATACAGCTTGAATGGAATGTAGACTGGCTGGTAATGTCAGCATTCTACCCGTAGCTGGGGGAACAGAGGCTTCTAAAGTAGGTTGTCAAATTCTGGCTTTGAGATATAGATTATGGACTTGGGCAGGAAACTCAATCTTTGCCCCATGTGAAGGAATGTCTGAGAAAGCCACATGAGAAGACAATAACATTTGAACCATAACTGTTTTATAGTTTTTTTTTTTTTTTTTTACAAGCTAAACACAACAGTAAAAATATTAGTATGTAGACATTCATATAGCCCACATGAAGGCAAAAGACCACTTACCATAGATTATATTTTCATAGATTACATTCGCCATAACCAGTTTATTTATTTCCTACCATACCACTTACTGTACATTCTTTTAAGAAACCATAAGTCTTTAAAGGTTGCATAACTATGTGCTATACAGTGCTAGTTACCTATTTAGCCTTTACATGGTTCAAAGTGGGTTGAAAAAAATACCTAAATCCATCAAGTTCAGCTTTTTTAATTTCAAATCAAAGGAAGTCAAAAACAATTCTAAATTGAAGAAAGCCAATTCACCATAAAGTGGAAAAAATACTGGTTCAAACAAATCCCTGGATCAACATTCTCCATTAATGCAGGTAACTCTGTATTGTATGCTACTGGGCACCACTTGGCGGTGATCTTTTATTTACCTTTAGGCCCTATTCCACGGAACGATTATCGTTCGTTTTCGGACGATATCGACCGCTATGGACGATAATCGTTCCGTGGAATAGAGTGCAACGATCAGCCGACATCGTTCATGTCGGCTGATCGTTGCAGTCGCTTGTTTTTCAACATGTTGAAAAACAAGCGACTGATATAGCAGCGATCTGCTGCCGTCGCTCCGTTGAATAGGAGCGTCGGCAGCAGATGCTGCTATATCATATGGGCTGCCCGGACGATCTAGCGATCCCCCGGGCAGCCCCCCCCGCACGTCCCCGCCGCCCCCTCCCGCACTCACCCGCTCGCTGCAGCCGCGTTGAATAGCGGCGGCAGCGAGCGGCGAACGAGGAGCAAACGAGCGCTGACAGCGCTCGTTTGCTCCTCCAACGACCCGTGGAATACGGGCTTTTGGCTGTGCCGTCTGGGTCCGCCAGGTGTCCACTCCTTTGCTGTGTGCCTTGCTGATCCTGGGCCTGCTCACTCACGTGTCTCCTAAAATCTTCTTCCTCCTTCTGGTTACTGCTGTAATGAGACCTTTGGCCACTTGGGTGTGTATGTGGCCACATGCTCTGGATTTATAGAGGCAGCTTGTTTCCACCTGTTGATGCCTTCTGTCAATCCAGAGCCACCTGCACCTATTTAAACTAGCTCCACCTGCTATTTTCTGCCTAAACATTGTTGCAATGTGCATTATAAGCGAAGGTGTCTGTCTGCTATTCTCTGTGTATCCTGACCAATGCCTTTTCTTTGAATTTTGCCTCCTGCCTGACCTCTATCTGTACGGTCTGCCTCTGAAGCCACTTGCCCTGATCCTTTGCCTGTCTGGCTACAATTTCTGTCTCATCCCTAATACTGTGCTGACTCTCCTGCTAACCACCCGGCTTGCTGACCACTTATACAGTTCTGCGTAAATGCAAAACTCCCTAAAAGCAAATTCCTTTTTTTTTCAATTTGACAGTGCAAATGATTTTTTCCCGTCTTCGCAGCATATTTTATGGAAAAATAATGCTTGTCATTGCAAAGTACAATTGGTTTCATAAAAAATAAGGGCTCATATTGGTCTCTAGGTGAAAAAATACAAGCCCTATGGCCTTTTGAACTTAAGTTGAAAAAGCAAAAGTGCAAAAACGAAAATTAGTTTTGACCTTAATGGGTTAAACTTGCTAATAGCTTTTTTATAGATTGGTGCCCAAACCTGACTGCATAAAAAGGCATGTTAACACCATTAGTTAAAATCGTTAAAATAATGTTTGTTTTTTCTCTACATGGCATATCTTTCCTAACACAAGATAATGTCTTGCTATCTTTGATGCAGACACTGCATGCTAAAATTAAGTTTATTATTTACATTTTTAAGCAAACTTTTTTCTATTCCAGAATCCCCCAATAGTTATCTATCAGGGGTTAAAATATTTATATCATGGGTAAGCATGTTCTGTTCTGTTTAATTTTTGCCTATAAAATATTCAACTTTACACTTGCCAACATTTACCTTTTGGCTGCAACTTATTGACCAGTTTATCTACTGTACCAGTCTATAGTATCTAATTTAAAATCTAGTATGTAACCTTGATGCCTTTTGTCTATCTTCCTAAACCCCCCTCAATTACCTTTACAGCTATGTTTTAGAAATGTTTTATATAGCTACTTTAATCACTAATTCTGAGTCAAATTCATTAATATTTGCAAATCGTATCAAAAATTTCAATAATACAGCCAAACTACAGTAGCTACAGTACTGGGACTATAAAAGAAGGACAAATATGTTAATGCATGTTCTTGTACAAGTGTCAACATTTGGAAAATCACAATTTTTTTTTAAAAAAAGAGTTAAGTTAGCTAATCAATCATCCAATTTCTGCCATAGACAATAGTGGACATCTGTGAAACAACGGTGTAGCATCTATTTTCTCCCAGAACAACAGTGAACATTGGTATATGAGTAGCGTAAAGTAACACTTTATCACAAATTCAAACACAGTAAGATGCACACTCAGTTCACTAATTAAACCAAACTTGTATAACACAGTAGGATTGGAGTGCGACCACTGATTGGCGCACACTCAGTTCAATGATCCCAGTAAATTGGTATAGAAAAACACAATCTGGGCAGATTGCTGGACCAAGGAATCCCCACAAAAGGATCAGCGCAGAGGTACTGGATGTTCAACATACATATGTTACCAAACATATTGCATCTTTATTGCAACGTGTTTCGGCCCGGTATATCCAATCCCAGCCTTTTTCAAGCAACATGCTTGAAAAAGGCCTGGATGGGATATACCGGGCCGAAATGCATCTTCCTCCTACCATTGGTGGTGATGTCCCCTGGAATAGCTGTGTAGTACTCCTTTTGCTTTCAATATAGTTGTGCCTATACTATGCACAACTCACCCAGGTGAGTGTATCCCTGCAGCACCTTGCTATTACACTTCCTGCTCCTTCATACTACACAAGGAAGCACACCTCCCCTCCCTTCTTTCTTCCAGTAAATTGGTATAACTCAATAGGAGTTTACAGGAGTTTACCGTGCCAAGTGTCCAGTGAGTGAATAATATGGACTGTGTCTTCAATGGTCCCAGTGAATTCCTATAGGCACCCAGTTACTTGGAAAACTGAACATTTGGTTGACAAAACAACAAAAACCCACAATCAGCTCTCCTCTCTGTCCCTATATAGCTCTGATAGTCTCTCCATGCTCTGCACTAACTGCCTGCTGCGATCCTGCTTTCTCCTCCACACACCTGCGGAAATGAATCACCTTATATAGAGGGTGAGGGGGAGGGGCTGACATCACAGAGGGGCCTGAAGCTGATTGGAGGGGTGTTAAGGATTATGGTTAATCCCTTTCTTCCGCCTAGTGACGCTGCAGACAGCTAAGTTCTTTAAGTTCTTTAAGAACACAAAAATGTAAAGTATCAGGCCCAGCCACATTATTTTTTTACAAATATTTTTGGAGCTTTATAATCTTTACTTTAGTCAGCAAATATGCAAAACAGGAGTCCGTAGAGCCTCGGTTGCGAGTCTCAAAACACGGGATAGCCAGATATCTCTAGCCTGTTGCCACGGGGTGCCTCCATGATAGGGAGAGCACCACACCACCCTGATAAATAGCCCCTTAAGTCCCACTCGGTTGCGAGTATTGGAACATGAATAGGGAAACACCAGGCTCCACGGACTCCTGTTTTTGCATATTTAAATTTTTGGGGGCATCAGTGGAGACTCTTGATTGAGTACTTCATTGGAATTTTTTTCACTGTTCTCCTTGAGTTCAGTGATAAGTGTGTTTTGTTGGTCAATTTGCTATTGCCCCAACTAGCCAGAATCCTACTCCACACTGATGAGGGGCAAAAACCCCGAAACGGCTGTCTGTGGATGGAAGCCTGCCTTGGCAAGCCCTTGTCATGATCGCAATACTCGCACCTTGAGTTAGACATTGACAAAAAGGGGCCACCCTGGTGTTTCCCTATTTATGTTCCAATACTCGCAACCGAGTGGGACTTAAGGGGCTATTTATCAGGGTGGTGTGGTGCTCTCCCTATCATGGAGGCACCCCTTGGCAACAGGCTAGAGATATCTGGCTATCCCATGTTTTGAGACTCGCAACCGAGGCTCCACGGACTCCTGTTTTGCATATTTAAATTTTTGGGGGCATCAGTGGAGACTCTTGACTGAGTACTTCATTGGAATTTTTTTCACTGTTCTCCTTGAGTTCAGTGATAACTGTGTTTTGTTGGTCGATTTGCTATTGCCCCAACTAGCCAGAATCCTACTCCACACTGACGAGGGGCAAAAACCCCGAAACGGCTGTCTGTGGATGGAAGCCTGCCTTGGCAAGCCCTTGTCATGATCGCAATACTCGCACCTTGAGTTAGACATTGACAAAAAGGGGCCACCCTGGTGTTTCCCTATTTATGTTCCAATACTCGCAACCGAGTGGGACTTAAGGGGCTATTTATCAGGGTGGTGTGGTGCTCTCCCTATCATGGAGGCACCCCGTGGCAACAGGCTAGAGATATCTGGCTATCCCGTTTTTTGAGACTCGCAACCGAGGCTCCACGGACTCCTGTTTTGCATATTTAAATTTTTGGGGGCATCAGTGGAGACTCTTGATTGAGTACTTCATTGGAATTTTTTTCACTGTTCTCCTTGAGTTCAGTGATAACTGTACTTTAGTCAGCAAAGACATGTCATTAGTAAGAACGTCAATTTGTTAGTCTTCAGCAGTGTAAATTCCGTTCCTGAGAATGGGAGTGCATTATTCCCTGCAATGAATGGTGAGCTCATCAACAGCTCCACAAAATGATTGCCTCATGGGTTACTGTGTCAGCTGGAGGCTTTTTCTAGGCCCCTATGCAAGCCAAAATGATTTTACTGATAGAGTGTGACCAGCAGAGCACCAATCTAACTAATCACTGCTATGGAAAAAAAAATAGCATTAAACACAGAGTAATCTATAGATTTATCATAAAAGTCCCCAAGATGTGCTTAAAAAGTGTTAAAAATAATTAAAAAAAGGCTTAAAAAACATTTCCTAGTTGAGTGAAATTGAGTGAGCAAGATGGACCCATAGACTTACATTATATCTCCGTCTCATTCACATGACAGAGCCTGGAGAGAACATGCTGAGCACAGACTCCTGGATTATTGGTTGCGGTCTGAACACTAAGGCCCCAACCAATTAGAATTCTTCATATATCTCTGTGACATATCAAAGGTTTTTTTTCTAATGACGGTGGTCATTTAAAGTGTCACTGTGATTAAAAAGAACTTTTGACATGTCATCATAGCTGGGGAGAGAGGGCGGCAAATGCACAATCCACTCCCTGGCCACTCTCTGACAGTTTAGCCTTATAGACTTTAACCCCTTCAGGACTGGGCTAATTTTCATTTTTGCTCTTTTATTTTTCCCTCCTCACGTTTAGGCTATGTTCACACTACGTAAAAGTACGGCCGTTGTTGCCATCGGCAACAAAGGCCGTACTTTATGCAGCGTGGAGCCTATTCCTCTATGGGATCCAAGCCGGAGGGTAAACACATCATATACACTCGGGCCGGGATCCCATGCCTGGCCGCAAAGAACTGACATGTGAATTGCGGCCGTAGGAAACCCTGTCAGTTCACACAATGAAGCGAGCGGCTCCGGCCACTTGCTTCATTGTGTCCTATGGGGAGTTCTGATGCGGGCGCGCGCTGATGCGCCCGCATCAGAACGCTACGGCCATAAAGATCATCCTTAATCTTAGCAGAGACCGGCCGTTCTGTGACCTGGCTGGGGTCACAGAACAGCCGGTCTCTTACAAAGTGTGAACATAGCCTTAAAAGGCCATAACACTTGCAGGTTCCCACTTAAAGACCCACCTGGGCCCATTTTTTGTGACACCATTTTTGCAATGTCAGACTTAATTTTGCCATAAAATATCCTGAAAAACTGGGAAAAAAAATATTTGTGCAGTGAAATTGAAAAAAAAAACACGTAGGACCCCTGTCTGAACCCCCTCTACCCGCCCCAGAATGTACGGGTACTTGATGGGGTGGGAAGGGTTTAATGAGTTTAAACTGTCAGAATTATCAAGCAGCTGGGAAATTGATCGCACAGTCACTGCAATCTCTCCCCAGTTATATCTTCTCATGACAGCAGGTCTCAGTAGTGAAACCTGTTGTGATCAATAACTTTTGACATGAATGATGACATGTCAAAAGCTAGTTTTAATCACAGTGACTCTTTAAGGCTATGTTTACACAGATAATAACCGTTGTAAATAATCATCATGACCATTTGTAAACAACTGTCATTATATTAAAAAATTTTTTTTTATATATAATAAGAAATAGCTGGTTGCTGAACGGCACTGTGCGTCTCAAAGGCTCAGGTGGGTGCTCAATCTCTGGTCGCCAGACCCGGGCTCCCAATTCAACAGAAGAGGATATGAAGAGACGGCACTCCGGATTAAAGTGAAAAACAAAGTGGTTTATTCACCCATCAAAGTTGCATATATATATATATATATATATATATATATATATATATATACACATACATATACACAGTGGGAAAAAAAAGCATTTAGTCAGTCACCAATAGTGCAAGTTCCACCACTTAAAAACTTAAAAAGATGAGCGAGGCCTATAATTGACACCATATGTAGACCTCAACTATGGGAGACAAAATGAGAAAACAAATCCAGAAAATCACATTGTCTGATTTTGTAAGAATTTGTAAGATTTTTGGCTCTCACAGACCTGTAACTTCTTTAAGAGTCTCCTCTTTCCTCCATTCATTACCTGTTGTAATGGCACCTGTTTAAACTTGTTAGAGGTATAAAAAGACACCTGTGCACACCCTCAAACAGTCAGACTCCAAACTCCACTATGGTGAAGACCAAAGAGCTGTCAAAGGACACCAGAAACAAAATTGTAGCCCTGCACCAGGCTGGGAAGACTGAATCTGCAATAGGCAACCAGCTTGGAGTGAAGAAATCAACTGTGGGAGCAATAATTAGAAAATGGAAGACATACAAGACCACTGATAATCTCCCTTGATCTGGGGCTCCATGCAAAATTTTACCCTATGGGGTAAAAATGATCAGAAGAACGGTGAGTAAAAATCCCAGAACCACGCGGGGGGACCTACTGAATGAACTGCAGAGAGCTTTGACCAATGTAACAAAGCCTACCATCAGTAACACACTACGCCGCCAGGGACTCTGATCCTGCAGTGTCAGACGTGTCCCACTGCTTAAGCCAGTACTTGTCTGGGCCCGTCTGAAGTTTGCTAGAGAGCATTTGGATGATCCAGAGGAGTATTGGGAGAATGTCCTATGGTCTGATGAAAAGTAGAACTGTTTGGTAGAAACACAACTTGTCGTGTTTGGAGGAAAAAGAATACTGAGTTGCATCCATCAAACACCATACCTACTGTAAAGCATGGGGGTGGAAACATCATGTTATGGGGCTGGTTCTCTGCAAAGGTGCCAGGACGACTGATCCGGGTACATGAAAGAATGAATGGGTCCATGTAACGTGAGATTTTGAGTGCAAACCTCCTTCTATCAGCAAGGGATCACCAGATCTCAATCCAATAGAGCATCTTTGGGATGTGGTGGAGCGGGAGATTCGCATCATGGCTGTGCAGCCGACAAATCTGCGGCAACTGTGTGATGCCATCATGTCAATATGGACCAAAATCTCTGAGGAATGCTTGCACCTTGTTGAATCTATGCCATGAAGAATTGAGGCAGTTCTGAAGGTAAAAGGGGGTCCAACCCGTTACTAGCATGGTGTACCTAATAAAGTGGCCGGTGAGTGTATAACAAAGTATTGAGATGAAATTTTGTGACTGACCAAATACTTATTTTCCACCATAATTTGCAAATAAATCCTTACAAAATCAGACAATGTGATTTTCTGGATTTGTTTTCTCTTTAAGTGGTGGAACTTGCATTACTGGTGACTGACTGGTGACTGGCTTTTTTTCCCCACTGTGTGTGTATATATATTATATATAGCAGTTTGTCACATAGAAAAGACATACTTGTGAACATAAGTCTTAATTAATACCAATTTTTTTGTGCGTTTTTTGTTAGCTTTTGAGTCTATAGATGAGGGTGATGTTGGTTGTGTAGGAAAATAAGTCTTTTAAAACTAAATATTTCATTTTGCTGATAGGCCTCTCTTTCTTGCATCTGAAATTACATGGTTATGTCATGGTAATTATCTTCTAAACTTTCTTTTATCATCATATATGAGATATTATCTGAAATGTTATTCTAAGATAATACAAAGCTCCATTTCTAGTTGGATCCAATTACAAATTGCTCCAGGTAATCATACCGTACATTAAAGGAAATCTTTTTTCTTAGCTGTACTAGGAAAGCTATTTCTTTACTCTATCAGGATATTTCAAATCCCCAAAAATTATTACATTTCTTTTTTTTGTATGAAGCACAAGTCCCATTTTCTTGTGCAGAACAGCTCACACGTTCACACATAGTAAAATAAAAGCCAAATACAACAGTAAAATGGTTATAAAAGCTGCCGTGTTTTGAATTTTAAGGCCTCATTCACATGTTCATGATTTTTTCCGGATCCATATGTAGGTCCACTATTTTCACTTTGTGATCCATGAAAATGGTCCACAAGTGCATCTGTGTGACATCACAGTGATGTCTGGGGAAAAAAATGCAGATCCCATATACTTCCATTGGCTTATCCGTACAATTTGCACTAGGGCATGTTCTATTTTTTCACAGAACGGAATAGCACAATAGAAATCAGTGACACTAAGTTGTTTCATGATTGCGGATCTTTAATCATGAACTACTTTGTAGGATGTGTTTGTAAGGCCTAATATTGTGCTACTTGGACTTCCGGTTCCGGCGCGTATGGGATGGCAGCAGTGTGAGTGAGCTCCACACACCACTTCATTAAGAGGTGAACCAGTTATACACCTCCCCATAAGCCCTCCTTCATTTACCTCACAGCTCTGTCACAGGGACACCTAAGATGGCGCCGACACGAGGTGCTGCTGCTGAGGCACACACAGAGGAAACACATACCTCACAAACCCCAGTGCCGGACCTCTGTGACACCATAATAAGAGGACTAAATATGTCTTGCACGGCACTGGCAATTCAAGTGTCCAAGATGATATTAAATGACATAAAATCCTCTCTTGAGGCCACTATAGTTTCCTCCCTAGCAACCATACAGGGAGATATAGCAACGCATACCTCACAGATTACTGAACTTCAGGAGAGAGTCAGCCTGTTAGAAGATGAAATACATTCTACAAAAATAAAACTACAACAGAATATGAATGTCACAGCTTCATTGCAAACAAAGACTGATGATCTAGAGAACCGCTCTAGGCGCAACAATTTACGTATTATAGGTTTACCTGAATCCATTCCAGCCATGCAATTACATGCTATATGTTCTCTAGAAATTCCCCAAGCCTTGGGTATCCCAGGTCACATTACTGTGGAAAGAGCTCACCGTGTGGGACCCCCACCAGCCAAACAAAAGCAAGATGCAAATAAAAAAGAACAGAAACCCAGACAAGTGATTGTCAAGTATCTGAATTATAATGATAAAAACACCATTTTACAAAGTTTTAAAAAATCTACAGTTGATGTTGCAATTCGTGGCCACAAAATTCTCATGTTTAATGACTACTCCGCAGCAGTGGTTCAAAAACGTAAAGCTTTCGCACACATTTGCTCGACATTGGTAAAAAATCAAATACGATTTGCTCTTCTTTATCCTGCCATACTGAAAGTTTTCAAATCGGATAGTTCAGCCTCTCTTTACAGTTCTCCTGAGGAAGCCATTTCTTCCCTTAAAGATGTAAAGGGTCTCACTCCACCTATTCAAGACAAGCACAAGAGACGGCGTTTGGATAGTCCTACTGACACGGTAGAAAAAATGGAATGATTATGAACTCCATCTCTATTCTGTTGGACGCTATGCTGCTCATTAAAACTGAGTATTTTTTCTCTATTTAGCCCTATATATGTTGACTAAATACTATATTAGGGACACCTTGTTACTACATTATTATTTTCTTTAGTCTAGGTAATAATGCATTTGGTGGTGTGTGTGTCTGTGTGTAAGTATGTATTTATGTATGTATATATGTATATGTGTGTGTGTGCATGTATATGTATGTATATGTATAATTCCACCTTGTATGGTTTTAGGTTTAAGTACAACTTCTTTAAGTACTAATCATTATATACTGGCTCTTCCTTTTATTTTATTTTATTTATTTGCTTCCCTGTGACAACTCACACATTTCTCAGGAGGGTAGGGATGTGTATGTCTTCAATTTTAATATATACTCACTTAGTGGAGCGGAGGTTGATGTGACCTCTCCACCAGTTATTTCTTTCTCTTTATTTCTTCTCCATAATGCGGAGTTTGTGAATGCTCCGAACATTGGACAATACGAAAAAAGTGAAGTCCACATCTCACTTTATTCGCTTAGTTTATATTGTTAACTGTTTTATTCTTAGGTATATCACCTTTAGTTTGTCTGAAAATGCTACATGCTATCCTCTTTTTCTGCCTGAAAGGGTTAGCCACTATGTTATTGTGCTTCCAGGGTCTCTTTTTAACACCTCCTCTTCTATTAATATTTTATGAAATTAATCACTTGGAATGTTAAGGGACTACGTTCCCCATCTAAGAGGACTTCTATACTGAAACACCTTAAGAGACTTAGGGCCGATAAAGTATTATTGCAAGACATATTTAACTGAATCGGATTATTTCAGACTCAAACGTTTTTGGGTGGGTGCAGTTTATGGTTCACCAGCTATTAACCGTAAAGGCGGGGGAATTATTCTTACACATAAAAATTTAGCCTGTATACGGTATTATCTTAATATCAAGATGATGAAGGCAGGATATGTCATCTTCTTATTGACACTCCAGCGGGCAAATATAGCATATATAACGTTTATGGTCCCAACACTCAGAGACCTGATTTTTTTTTTTTAAATTGGAAAACCTCATTCTGCAAGATGACAATAATCTTAAAATAGTTGGTGGAGACCTAAATACTGTTCTTAATACAACTGAAGATAGAAAAAGAACTAAGACCCCTACTGTATATACTTCATCAGATAATATTTTATCCAACTTCCTTAATTCTACCTCCCTATCTGATTCTTAGCGTCATCTACACCCAGATGGTAGAGAATACTCTTTTTACTCTCACTCCCAAACGGCCTGGTCAAGAATAGACTACTGTTTAGTGTCACCGGACTCTCTTGGCAGAGTAGAAGACTCTGAAATTCATGATATAGTAATTTCGGATCACTCCCCTGTTAGTTTACAATTAAGAGATATTTTTCAGAAGGGATCCGATATTATTTGGAGATTTCCTTCTCATTTAGCTAATGATGAATCATTTATCAAACTATTAAAAAAATGGTGGTCAGACTTTTATTGTTATTCTAACAATGCTGAACATACACAATCCCCAGAAATACTTTTCTGGGAGACTGCAAAAGCAGTTCTAAGGGGCCAAGTAATTTCTTATGTGGCTGCCCAGAAACATGAAGCACGTAAAAACTATCTTCAGCTTTCCCAAGATCTGCGCTCTACATACACTCTTTTCCTGTCTTCCCCTACAGATGACAATAAATCTAAATGGACAGCAGCTAGACAAGCTTTCGAAATTGCACAGGAAAAACTCAATGCTATATATAGAGATTAATACATATTTCGCTATGGTAATAAATCAGGGAAAATGTTAGCTAACCTTGCTAAAGGACGTAGACCTACTACACATATCCCTGCTCTCAAAGATACAGCGGGTATGTCAGAAGGGACAAACACAACCAGACAGTGGGCCCTGAACTGAACCCGCCCACTGTCACCTGCCTACTTGCCTCAGTCGACCCTAGACGGTCGCGGACAACCACGGAGACGTTCCCTACACTGCGTACGTGACACACTAAACAGTACAGACAGACAAACACAATAAGGAGTAACGGAACAAGCCAGGTCAAACCACACGGACAACGCAGTACAAAGTCAGGAACCCAAGGATAGTCAAAAAGTCAGGCAGAGGTCAGAACACGAGTAAATCAGGCAGAAGGAATCAGGACGGGGTGCGCAGGAATAGGACGGGGGGAGCTGGGATCAGATGAACTAATAGCCAGCGATTACCTACTGGCACTGCTAGAACTTTATACTGGACCAGGAGCCCGGACCAAAGGCTAATTGGCCCGGCCTCCTGAGTCCAGTCCAACTGCAGCTGGTGCACTGCAGGCCGAGTGGCCGGGCGACCTGTCACTCAGCCTGAGTGCAAGACACAGCAGCTGCGTGCCGGCCGGCCGGCTGACAGTCACGTGAGACCACGGCGTCCCCGGTTGCTAGGGACGCCGTCGGGTCTCCGTGACGTCACTTGGCTCCGGCAGGCGGAGCGACGGCGTTCTCCCGAGCCGACCGCCGGAACCGAGCTAGGCTGAGACGCCGCTGGAGCCAGGTAAGGTAAGTTCCTGACATTACCCCCCCTCTTAAGAGGGGCCTCAGGACCCTTATCCACTGGACCGGGCTTAGACGGGTTCTGAGTATGGTATCGTCGGAGTAGCTGAGGAGCATGCACGTCCCTAAGTGCCACCCATGTACGCTTCTCTGGTCCGAAGCCCTTCCAGTGGACCAAGTACTGTAACGATCCCTGTACCCAACGGGAATCCAGAATTCTCTCTACCTCATATTCCAACTCACCCTGAATGACAAGTGGGGCAGGAGGAAGTGATGGGAACACCGGTGGCACATATTTTTTTAACAGAGCTTTGTGAAACACAGAATGAATTCATAAAGATGTAGGCAGTTTAAGTCTAAAAGTAACAGGATTAATGATTTCCAGAATGGTATATGGCCCGATGTATTTGGGTGCTAGTTTCCCGGACTGCACCCTTAGTTTAAGATTCTTGGTAGAGAGCCAGACTTTATCACCCACTACATATTGGTGGCCAGATATGCGTCTTTTGTTAGCATACTTTCGGTAAGATTCTTGGGCTTTAACCAAGCTCTGATGAGCTTGGGCCCAAACTGTGCACAGTTTCGAAAAAATAGCCTCAGCAGAGGGGTTTACAGACTCAGCGGAGTGAACGGATGAGTATCTGGGGTTAAAACCATAATTACAAAAAAATGGCGACATTTTGATAGAACGTTGCTCATGGTTATTGATAGCAAATTCGGCGAGGGAAATGAAATCACGCCATTTGTCTTGAGTATCTGACACAAAACACCTTAGAAATTGTTCCAGTGACTGGTTGACCCTCTCAGTCTGTCCATTGGTCTGGGGATGAAAGGCAGAAGAGAAGGATAACGAGGTACCCAATTTACCACAAAATTCTCTCCAAAACCTAGCAATAAACTGGACCCCTCTGTCGGAAACAATGTTCTCCGGTACCCCATGCAAGCGCAGAACATGATTGACAAACAGCGTGGCTAGTAAGCGAGCACTTGGGAGTTTACGTAGTGGGATGAGGTGGCACATTTTAGAGAAACGGTCCACCACCACCCAAATGACCGTATTACCCCTAGACACTGGTAAATCTGTAATGAAATCCATGGATAAATGCGTCCAGGGTCTCGTAGGAACCGGCAGGGGATGTAATAGACCCTCCGGTGGTCTACGGGGAACCTTAGACCTAGCACAGATTTCACAGGCTTCAACAAATGATTTAACATCACGAGCCCAGGTTGGCCACCAAAGGTGACGCGAGAGTAAGTACTTGGTACCTGCCACCCCCGGATGCCCTGCCAACACAGAACTATGGATTTCCTCCAACACTCGGAGACGAAGATTCGGCGGCACAAAGAGGAGAGATTCAGGTGTGTTTAGGGGTTGCTAGGTCTTGTGACTGCGCGATTAGTGTCACCAGGTCTGGTTGCAGGACAGACACCACCACCCCGGGCCGTAAAATCGTATCGACCTGATTTTCGGAACTGTCTTCGGAATCAAAACTGCGGGAGAGGGCTTCAGCCTTGATGTTGCGAGAACCAGGTCGATAGGTGATCTCAAAGTTGAATCTAGCAAAGAATAAGGCCCACCGTGCCTGACGTGGAGAAAGACGCTTAGCAGTATCGAGATATACTAAGTTTTTGTGGTCAGTTAATACAGTAACCTTATGCTTGGCACCTTCTAAGAAGTGCCTCCACTCATCAAATGCCATCTTAATGGCTAGTAACTCCCGATTACCAATATCATAGTTGCGTTCAGCTTGCGAGAATTTTCTCGAGAAGTACGCAACTGGCCGGAGGTTGGTAAGGGTGTTTGATCCCTGTGACAAAACTGCTCCCACCCCTACCTCGGATGCGTCCACTTCAACAATGAATGGGCACTCGAAATCTGGCTGAATCAACACTGAAGCCTCTGAGAAACAGTGCCGAAGTGTGTCAAAGGCCTTGATAGCCTCTGTGGACCAATGTGCCAGATCCGCCCCCTTTTTTGGTCAAATCTGTAAGAGGTTTGGCTATGAAAGAAAAACTCTTGATGAATTTTCTATAATAATTAGCAAAGCCTAAAAACCTTTGTAAGGCCTTCAGGTTGCAAGGTCGCTCCCAATTCTCAATGGCTGCTACTTTGATGGGATCCATACTAAACGAATCAGGGGTAATATTATAACCCAGAAACGAGACCTTTTGAATACCGAACTGGCACTTTGACAACTTGGCACAAAGATTATTATGTCTCAGAAGCTCCATTACCATACAAACATGCTGCAAATGAGTCGACCAGTCTGAGGAAAAAAACAGAATATCATCAAGATATATAACAAGGAAACGACCAAGGTGTTCCCGAAAAATGTCGTTAACAAAGTGTTGGAAGACCGCTGGGGCATTACACAACCCAAAGGGCATGACGAGATACTCGAAGTGACCCTCTGGGGTGTTAAATGCAGTCTTCCATTCATCACCTTCCCTGATGCGAATTAAATTATATGCCCCCCTCAGGTCGATTTTCGAAAACCATTTAGCACCCACAATCTAATTGAACAAATCGGGGATTAGAGGCAACGGATGTTGATTTTTAACAGTGATTTTATTTAGTTCCCGATAGTCAATACAGGGCCGGAGACCCCCATCTTTTTTACCCACAAAAAAGAACCCTGCCCCCATGGGGGAAGAGGAGGGACGGATATGACCCTTACGTAGACTATCTTTAATGTATTCCCGCATAGCTTCCCTCTCAGGGCATGACAAGTTAAAAATGCGACCTCGCGGGTATTTGACACCAGGAACTAAATCTATGGCGCAGTCATACGGTCTGTGGGGTGGCAACACCTCTACTGCTTTCTCATCAAAGACATCAGTATAGTCTGACAAAAATTCCGGAATTTCTCCTTCCTGAGGAGAGCATCCTGAGAGGGACACAGAAATACAATGATAATCACATCCAGGCCCCCACCGGACCAGTTCCCTGCTTAACCAATCAAAAACTGGATTATGTGTCTCCAACCATGATAACCCCAGAATTACATCCCATGACAAATTATGCATAAGAAGAAAATCGAGACTTTCAACATGGACCGACCCCACCTTAACTTCCAGGCAAGGGGTCACATATCGTACGTCCCCCTGGGCAAAGGGAGCAGAGTCTGCTCCAGTGACATTAACAGGACGCTGGAGCAGCAGGGGACATACCTCTAAACCAGAAAAGAACACAGGATTAATAAAATTTGCGGAGGATCCAGAATCAATCTGGGCGTACCCATTGATACTTTTACCTCCCACAGACAGAGAAATAGGTAACAGTAGCTTATTTTTGGAGGGTACCTGTGCGCCTGAGAGACCCCCTCGATAATCTCTCAGGCGCTGGAGTTTTCCGGCGGTGACCTCGGCCTAGAAGGACATTGTCGGATCTGGTGTCCAGTCTTCCCGCAGTAGAAACACAGATTATTCTGTATGCGATGGGCTCTTCGAGTTTTAGCCTCAGTAGTATCTACCTGCATGGGTTCTTCAGGTGCGGACAAGACAGGAAGGGAAGGCTTGGGGTTAGGAAACAGTGATACAGGGTTTTTAGGTAGGTCGGGGGTACCTCTCTCTCTCTGTCGGTCCCTAAGTCGCTGGTCCACTCTAATAGCTAAAGTCATGCTCTCTTCTAAAGAGTATATAAATCAAAAAATATATCTACTACGGATAATTGGGGAAAACACCATTAAAACTATAACTTTTAATAATACAATTAAAATAGAAACACCCCACAAACAATTAATACCATATGCTGGCAAACACAAAGTACAGGTGTAATTCCACAAGGTCACGCACCAACCACGTGGCACTCCTGGACCCTTACCCACACCAAGATAATGAATGCGGTAGAAAAAGTAAAAAGGTACGATCTCACCCATTCAGTTGTCCAAATCCTTCATGGTGTGTCACTCCATGGTCCAGTATACAGCAGGAGTATACACTCACAATTAGCAGGCCTTCTTTTCTCTCCCTATACGCCCCTAAATACGTGTGTGTGTATATGCGATCCTACCCCTGCTCGCACAGGGTCTGTCGGGGCACTCGCCCTAATAAGGGCGACCCCTGCCCCGATCTATCCTTTGAAATCCAATCCCTATAGAAACCCTATATCTGCCTCCCGACGTGGCCCGTTTCCATTGGATTTACCAATTATCATCAGGGGAATGGCAAACAAAAGAGGGAATGAGTTAATCTGGGTATTAAAGTGCATAAATAACAAAGTACCTAATTGTAGTTACAGTGGTGACTACAAAAAGAAAGTGTCCTGTGCAGGTAAACATATCCCCTTGCTAAAGTGCCAAATGCTGTAAACTATACCAGTGGGTACATAATAAGCCGATGCACTGTATTAGCTCTGGGGCCTGCCGAGGTGCAGTCTGGTGCAGTGGCTACCTGTAGACTGAACTAGTGATCTCTTCTAAAGAGTCAGGAGGGGGGTATGCCACCAACATATCTTTCAGTCGGTCACTAAGGCCTGCCCGAAACTGAAACCGGAGGGCCGAGTCGTTCCACGTGGAGAAACCACTCCATTGCCTGAACTCTGAGCAGTACTCCTCCACTGGACATCGACCCTGTCTCAACCCCGTCAACTGACACTCTGCATTGGCTACACTGTCTGGGTCATCATAAAGTAACCCCAAGGCCGAAAAAAATTGGTCAGAAGTCTGCAGGTCAGGGGAGTCAGGGGGCAGGGAGAATGCCCACTCTTGCGGTGCCCCTTGGAGGAGGGATACGATGATCCCGACCTTCTGAGACTCGTCTCCTGAAGAGCGGGGGTGCAATCTAAAAAATAATTTGCACCCCTCCCTGAATGCACGGAACCTGCTCCTGTCCCCCGAGAACTTATCTGGGAGCTGAACGGGTGGCTCAAGAGGTGCTGGGGAAGTCACCGTGAGTTGTCGGGGTGTCGTCTCTTGGTCTTGGACCCTTACAGCAAGCTCCTGAACCATAGTGTTGAGCAGCTGCATTTGGTCCACGATATTAGACATGGCCGTCCGATTGTCCATGAGGGAACGGCGGTAAAATTAGGGCTGGCTATTCTGTCAGAAGGGACAAACACAACCAGACAGTGGGCCCTGAACTGAACCCGCCCACTGTCACCTGCCTACTTGCCTCAGTCGACCCTAGACGGTCGCGGACAACCACGGAGACGTTCCCTACACTGCGTACGTGACACACTAAACAGTACAGACAGACAAACACTATAAGGAGTAATGGAACAAGCCAGGTCAAACCACACGGACAACGCAGTACAAAGTCAGGAACCCAAGGATAGTCAAAAAGTCAGGCAGAGGTCAGAACACGAGTAAATCAGGCAGAAAGAATCAGGACGGGGTGCGCAGGAATAGGACGGGGGGAGCTGGGATCAGATGAACTAATAGCCAGCGATTACCTACTGGCACTGCTAGAACTTTATACTGGACCAGGAGCCCGGACCAAAGGCTAATTGGCCCGGCCTCCTAAATCCAGTCCAACTGCAGCTGGTGCACTGCAGGCCGAGTGGCCGGGCGACCTGTCACTCAGCCTGAGTGCAAGACACAGCAGCTGCGTGCCGGCCGGCCGGCTGACAGTCACGTGAGACCACGGCGTCCCCGGTTGCTAGGGACCGACCGCCGGAGCCGAGCTAGGCTGAGACGCCACTGGAGCCAGGTAAGGTAAGTTCCTGACAGGGTAAAATACAAAAAGATCCTAAAGTCATATCACAACTTTTACAACGATTTTACCGCTCACTATATTCCAAAGATAGGCTTGATCTAGCTGCTGGTAAGAACTTTCTAGAGTCATTAACTCTACCTTCTCTTGATACACCTTCTCTTGATTCTCTCAATGCCCCAGTCACATTGGAGGAAATTACTGCCACTATATCTACACTTAAAAATAACAAAGCTCCAGGCCCTGATGGCTATAGTGCGGAATTTTATAAATCTATGTCTTCTGTCATCTCCCCCACTCTTCTTTCTACTTTCCAAACTATTCTGACTGACCATCACATGCTCCCCTCGGGAGATACTGCATATATCAAAATACTACATAAACAGGGGAAGGATCCGACATCTCCTAATTCGTACAGGCCAATCTCTTTAATAAATGTAGACCTAAAATTGTTGGCAAAGATTATGACCAATAGATTGGCAGACATCCTACCATCACTAATAGGCAGCCATCAAGTTGGCTTTATAAAAGGACATTCTGGTGTCACTAATATAAGAACGGTACTAGTGGCCCAGTCTGGTGTCCATTCTGGGGGTCGTTCCAGCCACTCTCCAGGTCTGTTGGATTAGATTGGATTATGGACGTGTCATATTTCTCTTTAATATTTTAATTGAGAAAGCTTTAGCAGCACCTTGGCCTTTACCCACCCTGCTACATGCTAAATTACCAGAACTACCCCCAGAAATTAAGAGAAGTGTTATCTTTAACCTCTTAAGGACATAGGACGTACCGGTACGTCCTATGTCCTCACTTGCACTTCAAAGCGGGGCCGCGCGGGGGCCCCGCTTTGAAGTGCCGCGATCCCGGGTGCCGCGAGTAGCCCGGGACCGCCGCTATTAGCGGGCACGGTCTGATCGCCGTGCCCGCTAATTAGCTAATCGGAGGCAGCTGTCAAAGTTGACAGCTGCCTCCGATTACCGGAGGCAACGTTTCCCTGGTGTCTAGTGGGGGGAGATCGCTCCTCCGGGACCTTGTCCCGGAGGAGCGATCTCCGTTACTGATGCCGGCCGGGGACGCGTCCAAGATGGCGCCGTCCTCGGCTCGGCACTCGTTTACTTCCGGCTGCAGCAGCCGAAAGCAAACGAGTGCCGATCTCATGGATCTCTGCAGCATATCTATGCTGCAGAGATCTCAATGACAGATCCAAGTGTATATACTAGAAGTCCCCCATGGGGGCTTCTAGTATATGTGTAAAAAAAAAAAAAAAAGTGTTGTTAATAGTAAAAAGCCCCCTCCCCTAATAAAAGTCTGAATCACCCCCCCTTTTCCCAGGTTTTAAATAAAAGTAAACAAATAAATAAATAAACATGTTTGCTATCGCCAGCGTGCGTAAATCGCCCGAACTATTAATTAATCACATTCCTGATCTCGTACGGTAAACGGCGTCAGCGCAAAAAAAATCCCAAAGTGCAAATTGCGCATTTTTGGTCGCATCAAATCCAGAAAAAATGTAATAAAAAGCGATCAAAAAGACGTATATGGGCAATCAAGGTACCGATAGAAAGATCACATCATGGCGCAAAAAATGACACCTCGCACAGCCCCATAGACCAAAGGATAAAAGCGCTATAAGCCTGGGAATGGAGCGATTTTAAGGAACGTATATTGGTTAACAACGGTTTGAATTTTTTACAGGCCATCAGATACAATATAAGTTATACATGTTATATATCGTTTTAATCGTAACGACTTGAGGAACATGCATAACAAGTCAGTTTTACCCCAGGGTGAATGGCGTAAAAACACATTTCCCCCAAATAAAAGAAATGCGTTTTTTTTTTCAATTTCACCACACTTCGAATTTTTTTCTGGTTTCGCAGTGTACTTTATGCAAAAATTCAGCCTGTAATTGCAAAGTACAATTAGTGACGCAAAAATTAAGGGGTCATGTGGGTTTCTAGGTGGAAAAATGCAAGTGCTTTGACCTTTTAAACACAAGGAGGAAAAACCGAAAACGTAAAAACGAAAATGGGCCATGTCCTTAAAGGGTTAAAGACACCATTGCCACATGGAAGGCGATACGAAAATTAAATGGTTTACCCTTTTGCCTATCAAAAAGATTTCCTCTGTGGCATTCACCACTTTACCCACCTGACTCAGACAAATTAGATTACTCAGAGGGGCAGAGTGCACATGTTTCTTCTGTTGGGGATCTGCTGGATACTAATTCCAACACTTTCTTATCATGGGATATCGTCAGAACACGATTTAAATTGTCTTCATTTAATTTACCTCAATACGATTCTATAATTGAATTTCTTACTTCCAGAGTACGGGACATAGCAGAAGCAGAAAGTGATATAGAATTTGATAATCTATTCCCAACACCACCGGTTCATAATTCTTTATCACATACATATGGAGAACTTAGATCACGCTCTCAAAAAAATTTATCTAGACAAATTTTTTTCAAAAAATGGTCCTCCGTAATTTTTTCAGAGGATCTGACCATACAAATATTGAGAGGATCTCAACTAGTGCATCCTGCCACTCCTAATGTGGTTCTACGTGAAATACATTTCCGCTTTATACACAAGGCTATACATGCCTTTAATATTCCTTTTTCCAACTCCCACACTTCTCACATAAACAGTTGGCTGAAATGTTCACTTCCTAAAGCAGACTTGTTTCACTGTGCCTGGGCCTGCATGCGAGTGCAGGAATTTTGGGACTCTGTGCGGCTCTATCTTTTGTCCACTTGGGGCCATGCCATACCACTTCTCCCTCTTAGTTATCTTTTTCATTTTATTGATATAGACTCTACTACTCCCTCTCCTAAATTACTTACTTCTAAAGGAATTCATTTAACTCTATTAGTTCCCCTGAAATGTTTATTAAGACACTGGATACTGGATACTCTACCAGACATTTCTGAGGTAATCTCCGCTCTGAAGGAGATCTTTCATTGGGAACTTTTGGATGTATTGCGCACCAAAGAAAAATCAACAAAAACATTTATGTCCAAATGGACACAATTTCTAATTCATGATTTTACTATAGAAGAGAGAGACTCTGTCATTAATCAATTTAAGGACACTGATTGGTATTGCATGGCCACCCAAAAGGGAACTCTGGGAGCACTCCAAATATCTTAAACTTTTCCCTTTCTCTGTTAACCCCTTCAAGACCGAGCCTATTTGCACCTAAAAGACCAGGCTCATTTTTCAAAATCTGACCTGTCTCACTTTATGCGCTTATAGCTCAGTGATGCTTTAACGTATGCTAGCGATTCTGAGATTGTTTTTTCGTCACATATGGCACTTTATATTAGTGGCAAAATTTGGTCACTACTTTGTGTGTTTTTTGTGAAAAACATCAAAATATCATGAAAAATTGAAAAAAATTTGCATTTTATGAACTTTGAAATTCTCTGCTTCTAAAAAAAAAAAAGTTGTATTACATAAATTAGTTACTAAGTCACATTACCAATATGTCCTCTTTATTCTGGCTTCATTTCATAAACATATTTTACTTTTTTAGGGTGTTACGGGGGTTAGAAATGTATCAGCAAATTACCACATTTTTCGTGAAAGTTTCCAAAACTGATTTTTTTAGGGACCAGTTCTTATTTTAAGTTGATTTAGGAGGTTTGTATACTGGAAACCCCCATAAGTGACCCCATTTTGGAAACTAGACACCTTAAAGAATTAATCTAGGGGTATAATGAGCATTTTAACCCTACAGGGGCTGGAGGAAAGTATTCACCATTAGGCTGTAAAAAAATGAAAAATTAAAATTTTCCAATAATATATACATTTAGATTAAAGTTTCTCATTTTCAAAAGGAACATGAGAGAAAAAGCACCCAAAATTTGTAACACATGTTCTCTTGAGTACTACGGTACCCCATATGTGGGCGTAAACCACTGCATGGGCACACAGTGGGGCTCAGAAGGGAAGGAGCGCCAATTAGCTTTTCCATTGCAGATTTTGCTGAAGAAGTTTCCGAGCGCCAGGTGCATTTGCAGTGCCCCTGTAGTGTCAGCAGAGAGAAAAAAACCCCATAAGTCACCCCATTTTGGAAATTACACCCCTCAAAGAATTCATCTTGGGGTAGGATGAGCAATTTGACCCCACAGGTGTTAGAGGAAAGTATTCAAAATTAGACAGTAAAAATGAAAAACTCAAATTTTTTCCAATAATATGTTCCTTTAGTTTGAAATTTTTCAATTTCACGAGGAACAAGAGAAAAAAAGTACCCTAAAATTTGTAACGCAGGTTCTCATGAGTACAACGGTACCTCATATGTGAGCATAAACCACTGCATGGGCACACAGCGGGGCTCAGAAGGGAAGGAGCGCCAATTAGCTTTTTCAATGCAGATTTTGCTGAAGAAGTTTCTGAGCGCCAGGTGTGTTTGCAGAGCCCCTGTAGTGCCAGCGGAGTAAAATCTCGCCATAAGTCACCCCATTTTGGAAAGTGCACCCCTCAAAGAATTCATTTTGGGGTGTGGTGAGCATTTTGACCCCACAGGTATTAGAGGAAAGTATTCAAAAGTAGACAGTAAAAATGAAAAACTCAAATTTTCCCAATAATATGTTCGTTTAGTTTGAAATTTCTCAATTTCACGAGGAACAAGAGAAAAAAAGTAACCCAAAATTTGTCACGCAGGTTCTCCTGAGTAAAAAGGTACCTCATATGTCAGTATAAACCACTGTATGGGCACACATCAGGGCTCAGAAGGGAAGGAGCGCCAATTAGCTTTATCAATGCAGATTTTGCTGAAGAAGTTTCTGTGCGCCAGGTGGGTTTGCAGTGCCCCTGTAGTGCCAGCGGAGTAAAATCTCTCCATAAGTCACCCCAATTTGGAAAGTGCACCCCTCAAAGAATTCATCTTGGTGTGTGGGGAGCATTTTGACCACACAGGTATTAGAGGAAAGTATTCAAAAGTAGACAGTAAAAATGAAAAACTCGAATTTTTCCAATAATATGTTCCTTTAGTTGGAAATTTCTCAATTTCACGAGGAACAGGAGAGAAAATTCACCCCAAAATCTGTTACGCAGGGTCTCCTGAGTAGAACGGTACCCCATATGTGGGCATAAACCACTGTATGGGCACACAGCGGGGCTCAGAAGGGAAGGAGCGCCAATTAGCATTTTCTCTGCAGATTTTTCTGAAGAAGTTTCTGAGCACCAGGTGCATTTGCAGCGCCCCTGTAGTGTCTACAGAATAGAATCCCCCTAAAAGTCACCCCATTTCGGAAAGTACACCCCTCAAAGAATTCATATTGGGGTAGGATGAGCATTTTGGCCCCACAGGTATTAGAGGAAAGTATTCAAAATTGGCCAGTAAAAATGAAAAAACTTGAATTTTTCCAATAATATGTTGGTTTAGTTTGAAATTTCTAAATTTCACAAGGAACAGGAGAAAAAATGTACCCCAAAATCTGTAACGCAGGTTCTCCTGAGTACAACGGTACCCCATATGTGGGCATAAACCACTGTATGGGCACACAGCAGGGCTCAGAAGGGAAGGAGCGCCAATTTTCTGGAGCAAAACCGCAGCTAGTAACAGTTATTAGAATAGCGCAGTTACTAAAATACAATAAAAAAAAATAGATTACAGGTAATGTGGGGTGGTTCCGGGTAATCTGGGGTGGTTCCGGGTAATCTAGAGGTGGTTTCGGGCAGTCTGAGGTGGTTACGGGCAGTCTGGGGTGGTTACGGGCAGTCTGGGGTGGTTACGGGTAATCTGGGGTGGTTACGGATAATCTGGGGTGGTTACGGATAATCTGGGGTGGATACGGTCAACATGGGGTGGTCACAGGCAACCTGCTGTGGTTACGGCAACCTGGGGTGGTTACAGGCAACCTGGTGTGGTTAGAGGCAACCTGGTGTGGTTAGAGGCAACCTGGGGTGGTTACAGGCAACCTGGGGTGGTTATGGGCAACGAGGGGTGAATACGGACAACCTGCTGTGGTTACAGACAATCTGGTATGGTTATAGGCAACCTGCTGTGGTTACGGACAATCTGGGGTGGTTGCGGACAATCTGGGGTGGTTACAGGCAACCTGCTGTGGTTACGGATAAACTGAAGTGCTAATAGGTAATCTGAGGTGGGTACCTGTAATCTGGCGTGGTTACGGGCAATCTGGAGGGGGTCACTGGCAATTTGGGGTGGTTAGAGGCAAGGTGCAATGTTCAGAGGCAAGGTGCGGTGGTCAGATGCAAGGTGCGGTGGTCATAGGCGATGTGCGGTGGTCATAGGCGACGTGCGGTGGTCAGAGGCAAGGTGCGGTGGTCATAGGCGACGTGCGGTGGTCATAGGCGACGTGCGGTGGTCAGAGGCGACGTGCGGTGGTCAGAGGCGACGTACGGTGGTCAGAGGCGACGTGCAGTGGTCAGAGGCAAGGTGCGGTGGTCAGAGGCAACCTGCGGTGGTTGGGTGCAATCTGGGGGGTTACATGTAATCTGGCATGATTACGGGCAATCTGGGGTGGTTATGCCCAACCTGCAGTGGTTATGCCCAACCTGCGGTGGTTAGGGGCAACCTGGAGGGGTTACAGACAATCTAGAATTGTTACGGATAGAGTGAAGTGCTTATAGCTAATCTGGGGTGGTTACATGTAATTTGGGGTGGTTACAGGCAATCTGGGGTGATTACGGACAATCTGGAGGGGTTCACTGGCAACGTGTGGTGGTTACGGGCAACGTGCGGTGGTTACGGGCAACGTGCGGTGGTTATGGGCAACGTGCGGTGGTTACGGGTAATCTGGGGGGTTACGTGCAATCTGACGTGATTACGGACAACCTGGGGTGGTTACGGGCAACGTGCGGTGGTTACGGGCAACCTGCGGTGGTTACGGGTAATCTGGGGGGGGGGGGGTTAGGGGTAATTTGGGAGTAAACTGTAATTATTACTATAATAAAAAGTGTGTGTTTTATTTTTTTGTATGTTTGTCACTTTTTGTACTTTATACATTCATTTTCACTGTATTACTATGATTACTGTGATATTTTCTATTACAGTAATCATAGTTCAGTGACAGAGACCAAATTGGTCTCTGTCACTTTAAATTTTCAGAGCTTGGCTGGTTGTGGAGCGCATGCGCACTTCATAACCAGCCAGGACGTCGAGGAGGAAGGAGCTCCGTGGATTCGGTGAGTATTAGGGGAAGGGGGGGTGACTGGGGGACGGGGGTGACAGGGGGGGTTGGGGGGGCGACTTGGGGGGTGGGGGGACATCACTTTTTATCCCCTGTCACCAATCATTCATGTGACAGGGGATAAAAAGTGCCGGCGGCACATGGCACAAGCGATCAGCGGTATATAGTATATACCGCTGATCGCTTGTACCGGGACCCCACAGGGGGGGTCCCGATGACTGCCCCATGCTCTCCGCTACCCTCCGGTGGCGGAGAGCATGGGGCTTTCATTCATTTTTCTTGCTTGATCACTGTGAACAGACATTAGTCTGTTCACAGTGATCGCGGGCGGCCATCTTGGATCCGATGGCCGCCGCGGGAGGGGGGGTTAGTGCCTGGGGCACTAGGGGGCTGATCTGGGGTCTGATTTTTACTTTTTCATCTCCCCCCACCTTGGATTCACGGTGGGGGGAGATGAAATACAGCGGCGGCACCGGCCCATTAGTGACCGCCGTTTCGGCGGTCACTAAGGGGTTAATGGAGGTCAGCTGCGGGATCGCAGCTGATCCTCATTATCTCCGGTGCTGTACACAGATGAGAACGGGATCGCTGTCCCTGCAGCGATCCCGTTCTCATCACAAAGCCCCGTCAAAGTCGGAACGTATATGTACATTCCTACTGCACGGGGCATGTGCAATAGGAACGTATATATACAGATGGCTGACGTGAAGGGGTTAAAGACAATTCTCTCCATTCTATTGGTAGCATATTTGAATATCTGACATCTATACCATGTTTTAAGGTGATATTATAAATTACTGTTTTTCTACTTATGTTTTTGGTAAGACTACGTTGTATTGTATATGATAATATATCTTTTAAGGTTATTACAAAGGCTCATTGTATCTGTATGATATTGTAAACATACAATCCTTTGTTGCCTGTGAGCGACTTTCATTTTGAATATGTAATAAATTTTCAATATGTATGTTCAAATATTATATAAGCCACTAATAAAATATTATTTAAAAAAAAAATACTGTGCTACTTTACAGTCTATGGAAAAACAGTTTTTTTTTGTTTTGTTTTTTGCCAAAACCAGGAGAAGATCCAAGAGAAAAAAGAAGTACATAATCATGATCAATATTTGCGGCCATGATTATAAAAAAAAAAAAAAAAAACTACTTACCCGCTATGTTCCTAAAGTGGTTAAAATTATTGACCAGGTTAAAATGATGGCTGTTTTATTGGACGGCTGTCATTTAACATCAAATAATAGCCATTATTTGATGTAATCATGGCTATTATTTGATGTTAAATGATGTCCAATACAAACAGCCATAATTTTAAAAATGCGTGAACAGAGCCAAACTCAATTATGGCAGTTTTTTTGTACTGTGTGGAGCACATCATTATATTGAAAAACTTGCTGTATTTTTAATTCAAAATTATGGAAATATTTTGGTATTATTTTACTGTGTGTGAAGATAGCCTTTTATAAACGAGTTTACCTAGAAATGAAAAGGAGATTTACAAGTAATATATATGCCCTAGACATTCTTTCTCTCTTATTAACCTTTTACACGGAACGATTATCGTTCGAATTTGCACAATAACGATCGAATTCGAATGATAATCTACGCGTAAACGCTGCAAACGATGAGCGAGAAATCGTTCATTTTGATCTTTCAACATGTTCTCAAATTATCGTTGGTCGTTCGCGAAAAATTCGCAGATCGTTCCGTGTAAACATTCTTTCAACGATTTCACCTATGTGTGAGATAGGTGAGATTGCAAAACGATCGCATTATGATTTTTCCGTACGATGTATCGTTCCGTCTAAACGCTGATCGTTATAAAAAAAACATTGTTCATTCAAAATTGTTCATAGTAAGAAAGAAGAAACATGCACTTTCTCATGAGAATTTTTTTCTCTTTTAAACAACATACTGCTGATATATACAAAAGAAGTAGTATGCTTCGAAGCAAAGGTAGATGCTAAAAGTCTTAAGTGCATTCTCAGATAAGATTTCTCATCTACTTGTTTGACCTGACAGCTATGTGAAGATTTTATAATTGCCCAACAACAAAACCAGTGAAACACAAAGACATAAGGTAGAAACAGCTGGCTGCACAAAATACCACAACGTAAGCAGAGTTCAAAACCCTGAGGCAAAAAATGACAAACATCAAGTAAAATCAAAATAGTCATGTGTTACAACTCAGAAATCTGGCCTAAGCAGTTCAAAGTAATGTTTATATCTACTAACAAGAGGAACACCTGAATGCTTTGTTTTTGCTTCGGGAACATGGTCATCTTTTTAAATAGAAGGCCACTAATAAAGAACATGATCTTTGTTAGCGTCCATCTATTTACTGTGTGGAAGTTTGAGATGCCAGTATTAAGCTACAGTATATGCACAGTAAAAAAAAAAATACAATGCAAAAATAAGTGCAAATGCTGGCCAATGTTGCATATGATATGAGGGCAGTCATGTTCAGAAGAGGAGTTTAGAAGGAGGGAAGTGGAGAGACCACCTCATGTGCCATGGCTCAGTCCCAAACTATATTTTCTATGAAACATTGCAACATCTCAGAGTGAACACACAATTATTTGTAATAAAAGGAACCTGTTGGGATTTCTTGCTGCTCATAGTTCAGATATCGTACATCATCTGACAGACTGCTTTAAAAAAATACAATTTGCCAATATCTAATATACGGCATAAAGAAACTATTTTATAGTTTTGTATATTATTGTATGTTGTATTTTACTATTTTAGCATAATTTGCTGTAAAGAAATGTTACACGCTCAGTCTAAAAGCGACTCTGTTCCCACAATCTGACCCCCCTGAACCGCTTGTACAGTCAGATAGCTGCTTTTAATTCAAGATCTATCCTGCGGTCCATTTGGCAGGTGATGCAGCTATTGTCCTAAAAAACAACTTTTAAACTGGCAGCCCCGTGCCCTACGGGAGTGGCCTAGAGTGTGTATGTATTAGGCTGGCACTACCTTTCTGTCCCTCCTCCCCGCCCTCCTCTTCATTAGGAATTCTCCAGGCAGATTGCCTACTATTTGTCAGCTGTGTCAGCCAGGCACATGGGCTGGATCGTTAAGACACCTGTGCAAATGTTCAGCGTGGAGAAAATGTTCCAGTGGCATTCCTAATGATAAAGAGGTTGGGGAGGAGGAACAGAGGGGTGGTGCAAAGTTAGGGCTCAGATACACCCGTAGGGCACGGGGTTGTAAGTTTAAAAGTTGTTTTTTTGGACAATAACTGCATCACCTGCCAAACAGACCGCAGGACAGACCTTGGATTAAAAGCA
This sequence comes from Dendropsophus ebraccatus, assembly GCF_027789765.1. NCBI lineage: Eukaryota > Metazoa > Chordata > Amphibia > Anura > Hylidae > Dendropsophus > Dendropsophus ebraccatus. Next base: position 44,213 of record NW_027208776.1, read on the forward strand.
GCTATCCAAAGGTACAAGTGGTTTGGGGGGGGGGTCAGATTGTGGGTACAGAGTCGCTTTAACCATACCTCACCATGCAACAATCTGTGAACCGTTTATAAGTTACCTAATTCTATTGCATTAATATTGATTATGTACATAAAAGAGCAGGTAAGAGAGCACACACCGGTTAAAGAACGTAGAGGAGACATTTATCAAGGATTTTGCGCCTAATTTTCAATGAATAATTACATTTTTCACCAAATTTTTGGTCTAAGTTCTGTTTATGAACCAGTATTCAACAGGGGAATTTTTTTTAGATGTGACTTTTTTTTTTATCTGACTGTTTTAAGTATTTACCCAAAAGTTCGCATAATCTGGGATTAGTGCCCAATTTATCATTTGCGACTTTTTAAAAAGTCGCATAAACAGACGCAGGCTTACGTCTGGTCAGTACCAGGTGAATTAAACTGCACAATTATTTCATATTTGCCCCTTTTTTGGGCCTTTTTAATTAGATACATTTACTTTGGCAGTGCTACATTTTAATTAATCAGTAACAAGATATTGGAACAAAATACAAACCAATGCCCATTAGAATAGTTGCACACATTAGACTCCTTAATAAATGTCCCCCGTAGACTTTTTAATTCTTTATGGTCACAATCTCAAAAGTACCATGATGCAGAATAGCAGAGACATGTTTCAGAACAATACTCTGTTCTTTCCTCGGTAATGAGTTACAAACTTAGGTACCGGACGGATGATCTTTTCGGCCGCTGGGTTCTGATTCGGGCGCATCAGTGCACGCCCGCATCAGAGCCTCCCACAGCACAAAATGAAGCAAGCGGCTGGAGCTGATCGCTTCATTGTGTTAACTGACAGGGTTTTCTATGGCCACAATTCATTTAATTGCGGCCACAGAAAACTGACATGTCAGTTATTTGCGGCGCCGCACGGGATCCCAGCTGGAACAGGCAATGTTCAACACTACATAAAGTACGGCCTTTGTTGCCGATGGCAACAAAGGCCGTACTTTTACGTGGTCTGAACATAGCCTAAGGCTATGTTCCCACAATGTTTTTTCTTGTCCGTTTATAATTTTTAAAATGATGTCCTTCATTTTGAGTCCAAATTCACATCCGTTATTTTGCGGTTTGGCCACCCGCCAACTGCTTTTGGTACATTATTCTACTTTAGGTGGACTAATTGGCCTTTCAGTGTGTCTTTAATTGAAAAGTCCATTGAATTTAATACAAAAGATGATGATGAAAGGATGGTGAAAAAAAAAAAACTGTGTTAACAGCTAAAAAATACTGTCCGTTGTTAGCAAAAGATGTCCGAAAACAATTATCATGAACATTATTTGACATCTACCTCAAAAGACATCCATCATTTTATGCACTGTGTGCAAATGACATTCGTTACTCCATAGACTTCAATGCAATTATTAAAGTCAATTAAAATAATACAAAAACTGATATTTTTTTAAAACAAAAAGCATACACCTTTTACTTTTTTTTTCTTTTTTTTTTTTACTTAGTGTGAACACAGCTAAATGATTTTAATTTGTATAGATGTATTTTGGTACTGTGGCTTTTTAATATATCTGTTAATAAAAAAAAATATCAAGGGGATATAAGGGAAACCTTTCCCCATTGAATATATGCAGCTGTATAATTGATCTTTATCACCTTAGGTGAGCTATGCTGAAATAATCAATGCACTTATCATGCAATATTCTTAAGGTTAACTCAATTTGTTCTGCTAATATATTGAATAATTGAATTTTGCTGCTGACTCATTCTGCATTAAGAGCATAAGAATATCTTGGGATTCCAGGGAGACACTATTTTTATCCACCCTTATGTAAAAGTTAAATTCAGCATATTTTCATTGCATTAACAGTCTATAATTTTTTTCTTTTTTTTTCTAATTAAAAGTTTAAATTAGAAAAATATAACTCATATGTATAGTTTATGTATGGCTTTACCTTCTCCTAAACTGACGAGTATTGTGTCCTAGAAGAAATAAAAACAAAAGATTGGTGCCAATAAAAATTGAAATTACGTTAC
>NW_027208777.1:0-46156 GCF_027789765.1 Dendropsophus ebraccatus
AACCCATGACCCCGCGCTGCAAGGCTACTGTGCTAACCACTGCGCACCGTGCTTGCCTTTACTCCGATGCCATTTGAATGGGGGCATGTTTAAAAACAAGTGCGGTTGCTATGCCATGAGAAGTAGCAGCCGCTTCCGCGCCAAAGGAAATGATGGTTTGCGTCTGCTGAAAGGTGACAGTAAGCATTGCATTTTCCATAGTTGCACACTGTACGGGCATGACGCGGTAAGCCCCGCCCCAATCGCGGTAAGCCCCGCCCCCGGCACGACGCTATGCAATGCACTGTATGTTGCCGACTGTACCGGGCTTAAGCCGGTAAGCCCAACCCCCATCGCCGTAAGCCCCGCCCCCGGCACCGACGCTATGCAATGCACTGCATGTTTCCATCTGTACCGGGCTTAAGCCGGTACGCCCCGCCCCATCGCGGTAAGCCCCGCCCCCCGCACCGACGCTATGCAATGCACTGCAAGTTGCCGACTGTACCGGGCTTAAGCCGGTAAGCCCCGCCCCATCGCGGTAGCCCCGCCCCCCGCACCGAACGCTATGCAATGCACTGCAAGTTGCCGACTGTACCGGGCTTAAGCCGGTAAGCCCCGCCCCATCGCGGTAAGCCCCGCCCCCCGCACCGGACGCTATGCAATGCACTTCAAGTTGCCGACTGTACCGGGCTTAAGCCGGTAAGCCCCGCCCCATCGCGGTAAGCCCCGCCCCCGGCACCGACGCTATGCAATGCACTGCAAGTTGCCGACTGTACCGGGCTTAAGCCGGTAAGCCCCGCCCCATCGCGGTAAGCCCCGCCCCCGGCACCGACGCTATGCAATGCACTGTATGGTTGCCGACTGTACCGGGCTTAAGCCGGTAAGCCCAACCCCCATCGCCGTAAGCCCCGCCCCCGGCACCGACGCTATGCAATGCACTGCATGTTTCCATCTGTACCGGGCTTAAGCCGGTAAGCCCAACCCCCATCGCCGTAAGCCCCGCCCCCGGCACCGACGCTATGCAATGCACTGCATGTTTCCATCTGTACCGGGCTTAAGCCGTAAGCCCCGCACCATCGCGGTAAGCCCCGCCCCCGGCACCGACGCTATGCAATGCACTGCAAGTTGCCGACTGTACCGGGCTTAAGCCGGTAAGCCCCCCCCCCATCGCGGTAAGCCCCGCCCCCCGCACCGACGCTATGCAATGCACTGCAAGTTGCCGACTGTACCGGGCTTAAGCCGGTAAGCCCCGCCCCATCGCGGTAAAGCCCCGCCCCCGGCACGACGCTATGCAATGCACTGTATGTTGCCGACTGTACCGGGCTTAAGCCGGTAAGCCCAACCCCCATCGCAGTAAGCCCCGCCCCCGGCACCGACGCTATGCAATGCACTGCATGTTTCCATCTGTACCCGGCTTAAGCCGGTAAGCCCCGCCCCAACGCGGTAAGCCCCGCCCCCCACACCGACGCTATGCAATGCAACTGCAAGTTGCCGACTGTACCGGGCTTAAGCCGGTAAGCCCCGCCCCATCGCGGTAAGCCCCGCCCCCCGCACCGACGCTATGCAATGCACTGCAAGTTGCCGACTGTACCGGGCTTAAGCCGGTAAGCCCCGCCCAATCGCGGTAAGCCCCGCCCCCCGCACCGACGCTATGCAATGCACTGCAAGTTGCCGACTGTACCGGGCTTAAGCCGGTAAGCCCCGCCCCATCGCGGTAAGCCCCGCCCCCCCCACCGACGCTATGCAATGCACTGCAAGTTGCCGACTGTACCGGCTTAAGCCCGGTACGACCCGCCCCATCGCGGTAAGCCCCGCCCCCCGCACCGCCGCTATGCAATGCACTGCAAGTTGCCGACTGTACCGGGCTTAAGCCGGTAAGGCCCCGCCCCATCGCGGTAAGCCCCGCCCCCCCGCACGACGCTATGCAATGCACTGCAAGTTGCCGACTGTACCGGGCTTAAGCCGGTAAGCCCCGCCCCATCGCGGTAAGCCCCGCCCCCCGCACGACGCTATGCAATGCACTGCAAGTTGCCAACTGTACCGGGCTTAAGCCGGTAAGCCCCGCCCCATCGCGGTAAGCCCCGCCCCCGGCACCGACGCTATGCAATGCACTGTAAGTTGCCGACTGTACCGGGCTTAAGCCGGTAAGCCCCGCCCCCATCACGGGATCATGTTTAATAAAACAAATGGCGGTGCCTTGAAAGTAACAGTGGCCCCAGCGCGAAAGGTAACGAAGTGTTGCGTCTGCTGAAGAGGTGGCAGTAAGCATTGCATGTTGTCAACTGTACCGAGCTTAAGCCGGTAAGCCACACCCCCACCCAATGCACGTGGCCAAACCACGCCCCCTGCGCCAACCCAATGCTATGTAATGCACTGCAATGCAATTTGTTTTTTTATATTTAATGTTGTTTTTGGGTGTGAGAGGAAACCGGAGTACCCAGGACGAAACCCACGCAAACACAGAGAGAACATACACTTTGCAGATGTTGCCCTTAGTGGGATTTGAACCCAGGACCCCAGCGCTGCAAGGCTACTGTGCTAACCACTGAGCCACCGTGCTGCCTTTACTCCGATGCCATTTGAATGGGGGCATGTTTAAAAAACAAGTGGCGGTGCTATGCCATGAGGAAGTAGCAGCCGCTTCAGCGCCAAAGGAAATGATGGGTTGCGTCTGCTGAAAAGGTGACAGTAAGCATTGCATGTTGCCATAGTTGCACACTGTACCGGGCATGACGCGGTAAGCCCCGCCCCAATCGCGGTAAGCCCGCCCCCGGCACGACGCTATGCAATGCACTGTATGTTGCCGACTGTACCGGGCTTAAGCCGGTAAGCCCAACCCCCATCGCCGTAAGCCCCGCCCCCGGCACCGACGCTATGCAATGCACTGCATGTTTCCATCTGTACCGGGCTTAAGCCGGTAAGCCCCGCCCCATCGCGGTAAGCCCCGCCCCCCGCACCGACGCTATGCAATGCACTGCAAGTTGCCGACTGTACCGGGCTTAAGCCGGTAAGCCCCGCCCCATCGCGGTAAGCCCCGCCCCCCGCACCGACGCTATGCAATGCACTGCAAGTTGCCGACTGTACCGGGCTTAAGCCGGTAAGCCCCGCCCCATCGCGGTAAGCCCCGCCCCCCGCACCGACGCTATGCAATGCACTGCAAGTTGCCGACTGTACCGGGCTTAAGCCGGTAAGCCCCGCCCCATCGCGGTAAGCCCCGCCCCCCGCACCGACGCTATGCAATGCACTGCAAGTTGCCGACTGTACCGGGCTTAAGCCGGTAAGCCCCGCCCCATCGCTGTAAGCCCCGCCCCCGGCACCGACGCTATGCAATGCACTGCAAGTTGCTGACTGTACCGGGCTTAAGCCGGTAAGCCCCGCCCCATCGCGGTAAGCCCCGCCCCCGGCACCGAGGCTATGCAATGCACTGTAAGTTGCCGACTGTACCGGGCTTAAGCCGGTAAGCCCCGCCCCCATCACGGGATCATGTTTAATAAAACAAATGGCGGTGCCTTGAAAAGTAACAGTGGCCCCAGCGCGAAAGGTAACGAAGTGTTGCGTCTGCTGAAGAGGTGGCAGTAAGCATTGCATGTTGTCAACTGTTCCGAGCTTAAGCCGGTAAGCCACACCCCCACCCAATGCACGTGGCCAACCGTACCGGGCTTACGCCGGTAAGCCTCGCCCCCTGCGCCAACCCAATGCTATGTAATGCACTGCAATGCAATTTGTTTTTTTTATATTTAATGTTTGTTTTTGGGTGTGAGAGGAAACCGGAGTACCCAGACGAAACCCACGCAAACACAGAGAGAACATACACTTTGCAGATGTTGCCCTTAGTGGGATTTGAACCCAGGACCCCAGCGCTGCAAGGCTACTGTGCTAACCACTGAGCCACCGTGCTGCCTTTACTCCGATGCCATTTGAATGGGGCATGTTTAAAAAACAAGTGGCGGTGCTATGCCATGAGAAGTAGCAGCCGCTTCAGCGCCAAAGGAAATGATGGGTTGCGTCTGCTGAAAAGGTGACAGTAAGCATTGCATGTTGCCATAGTTGCACACTGTACCGGGCATGACGCGGTAAGCCCCGCCCCAATCGCGGTAAGCCCCGCCCCCGGCACGACGCTATGCAATGCACTGTATGTTGCCGACTGTACCGGGCTTAAGCCGGTAAGCCCAACCCCCATCGCCGTAAGCCCTCTCCCCCGGCACCGACGCTATGCAATGCACTGCATGTTTCCATCTGTACCGGGCTTAAGCCGGTAAGCCCCGCCCCATCGCGGTAAGCCCCGCCCCCGGCACCGACGCTATGCAATGCACTGCAAGTTGCCGACTGTACCGGGCTTAAGCCGGTAAGCCCCGCCCCATCGCGGTAAGCCCCGCCCCCCGCACCGACGCTATGCAATGCACTGCAAGTTGCCGACTGTACCGGGCTTAAGCCGGTAAGCCCCGCCCCATCGCGGTAAGCCCCGCCCCCGGCACCGACGCTATGCAATGCACTGTATGTTGCCGACTGTACCGGGCTTAAGCCGGTAAGCCCAACCCCCATCGCCGTAAGCCCCGCCCCCGGCACCGACGCTATGCAATGCACTGCATGTTTCCATCTGTACCGGGCTTAAGCCGGTAAGCCCAACCCCCATCGCCGTAAGCCCCGCCCCCGGCACCGACGCTATGCAATGCACTGCATGTTTCCATCTGTACCGGGCTTAAGCCGGTAAGCCCCGCCCCATCGCGGTAAGCCCCGCCCCCGGCACCGACGCTATGCAATGCACTGCAAGTTGCCGACTGTACCGGGCTTAAGCCGGTAAGCCCCGCCCCATCGCGGTAAGCCCCGCCCCCCGCACCGACGCTATGCAATGCACTGCAAGTTGCCGACTGTACCGGGCTTAAGCCGGTAAGCCCCGCCCCATCGCGGTAAGCCCCGCCCCCCCGCACCGACGCTATGCAATGCACTGCAAGTTGCCGACTGTACCGGGCTTAAGCCGGTAAGCCCCGCCCCATCGCGGTAAGCCCCGCCCCCCGCACCGACGCTATGCAATGCACTGCAAGTTGCCGACTGTACCGGGCTTAAGCCGGTAAGCCCCGCCCCATCGCGGTAAGCCCCGCCCCCCGCACCGACGCTATGCAATGCACTGCAAGTTGCCGACTGTACCGGGCTTAAGCCGGTAAGCCCCGCCCCATCGCTGTAAGCCCCGCCCCCGGCACCGACGCTATGCAATGCACTGCAAGTTGCTGACTGTACCGGGCTTAAGCCGGTAAGCCCCGCCCCATCGCGGTAAGCCCCGCCCCCGGCACCGAGGCTATGCAATGCACTGTAAGTTGCCGACTGTACCGGGCTTAAGCCGGTAAGCCCCGCCCCCATCACGGGATCATGTTTAATAAAACAAATGGCGGTGCCTTGAAAAGTAACAGTGGCCCCAGCGCGAAAGGTAACGAAGTGTTGCGTCTGCTGAAGAGGTGGCAGTAAGCATTGCATGTTGTCAACTGTTCCGAGCTTAAGCCGGTAAGCCACACCCCCCACCCAATGCACGTGGCCAACCGTACCGGGCTTACGCCGGTAAGCCTCGCCCCCTGCGCCAACCCAATGCTATGTAATGCACTGCAATGCAATTTGTTTTTTTTATATTTAATGTTTGTTTTGGGTGTGAGAGGAAACCGGAGGTACCCAGACGAAACCCACGCAAACACAGAGAGAACATACACTTTGCAGATGTTGCCCTTAGTGGGATTTGAACCCAGGACCCCAGCGCTGCAAGGCTACTGTGCTAACCACTGAGCCACCGTGCTGCCTTTACTCCGATGCCATTTGAATGGGGGCATGTTTAAAAAACAAGTGGCGGTGCTATGCCATGAGAAGTAGCAGCCGCTTCAGCGCCAAAGGAAATGATGGGTTGCGTCTGCTGAAAAGGTGACAGTAAGCATTGCATGTTGCCATAGTTGCACACTGTACCGGGCATGACGCGGTAAGCCCCGCCCCAATCGCGGTAAGCCCCGCCCCCGGCACGACGCTATGCAATGCACTGTATGTTGCCGACTGTACCGGGCTTAAGCCGGTAAGCCCAACCCCCATCGCCGTAAGCCCCTCCCCCGGCACCGACGCTATGCAATGCACTGCATGTTTCCATCTGTACCGGGCTTAAGCCGGTAAGCCCCGCCCCATCGCGGTAAGCCCCGCCCCCCGCACCGACGCTATGCAATGCACTGCAAGTTGCCGACTGTACCGGGCTTAAGCCGGTAAGCCCCGCCCCATCGCGGTAAGCCCCGCCCCCCGCACCGACGCTATGCAATGCACTGCAAGTTGCCGACTGTACCGGGCTTAAGCCGGTAAGCCCCGCCCCATCGCGGTAAGCCCCGCCCCCCGCACCGACGCTATGCAATGCACTTCAAGTTGCCGACTGTACCGGGCTTAAGCCGGTAAGCCCCGCCCCATCGCGGTAAGCCCCGCCCCCGGCACCGACGCTATGCAATGCACTGCAAGTTGCCGACTGTACCGGGCTTAAGCCGGTAAGCCCCGCCCCATCGCGGTAAGCCCCGCCCCCGGCACCGACGCTATGCAATGCACTGTATGTTGCCGACTGTACCGGGCTTAAGCCGGTAAGCCCAACCCCCATCGCCGTAAGCCCCGCCCCCGGCACCGACGCTATGCAATGCACTGCATGTTTCCATCTGTACCGGGCTTAAGCCGGTAAGCCCAACCCCCATCGCCGTAAGCCCCGCCCCCGGCACCGACGCTATGCAATGCACTGCATGTTTCCATCTGTACCGGGCTTAAGCCGGTAAGCCCCGCCCCATCGCGGTAAGCCCCGCCCCCGGCACCGACGCTATGCAATGCACTGCAAGTTGCCGACTGTACCGGGCTTAAGCCGGTAAGCCCCGCCCCATCGCGGTAAGCCCCGCCCCCCGCACCGACGCTATGCAATGCACTGCAAGTTGCCGACTGTACCGGGCTTAAGCCGGTAAGCCCCGCCCCATCGCGGTAAGCCCCGCCCCCGGCACGACGCTATGCAATGCACTGTATGTTGCCGACTGTACCGGGCTTAAGCCGGTAAGCCCAACCCCCATCGCAGTAAGCCCCGCCCCCGGCACCGACGCTATGCAATGCACTGCATGTTTCCATCTGTACCCGGCTTAAGCCGGTAAGCCCCGCCCCATCGCGGTAAGCCCCGCCCCCCACACCGACGCTATGCAATGCACTGCAAGTTGCCGACTGTACCGGGCTTAAGCCGGTAAGCCCCGCCCCATCGCGGTAAGCCCCGCCCCCGGCACCGACGCTATGCAATGCACTGCAAGTTGCACACTGTACCGGGCATGACGCGGTAAGCCCCGCCCCAATCGCGGTAAGCCCCGCCCCCCGCACCGACGCTATGCAATGCACTGCAAGTTGCCGACTGTACCGGGCTTAAGCCGGTAAGCCCCTCCCCATCGCGGTAAGCCCCGCCCCCCGCACCGACGCTATGCAATGCACTGCAAGTTGCCGACTGTACCGGGCTTAAGCCGGTAAGACCCGCCCCATCGCGGTAAGCCCCGCCCCCCGCACCGCCGCTATGCAATGCACTGCAAGTTGCCGACTGTACCGGGCTTAAGCCGGTAAGCCCCGCCCCATCGCGGTAAGCCCCGCCCCCCGCACGACGCTATGCAATGCACTGCAAGTTGCCGACTGTACCGGGCTTAAGCCGGTAAGCCCCGCCCAATCGCGGTAAGCCCCGCCCCCCGCACCGACGCTATGCAATGCACTGCAAGTTGCCGACTGTACCGGGCTTAAGCCGGTAAGCCCCGCCCCATCGCGGTAAGCCCCGCCCCCCGCACCGACGCTATGCAATGCACTGCAAGTTGCCGACTGTACCGGGCTTAAGCCGGTAAGACCCGCCCCATCGCGGTAAGCCCCGCCCCCCGCACCGCCGCTATGCAATGCACTGCAAGTTGCCGACTGTACCGGGCTTAAGCCGGTAAGCCCCGCCCCATCGCGGTAAGCCCCGCCCCCCGCACCGACGCTATGCAATGCACTGCAAGTTGCCGACTGTACCGGGCTTAAGCCGGTAAGCCCCGCCCCATCGCGGTAAGCCCCGCCCCCCGCACCGACGCTATGCAATGCACTGCAAGTTGCCGACTGTACCGGGCTTAAGCCGGTAAGCCCCGCCCCATCGCGGTAAGCCCCGCCCCCCGCACCGACGCTATGCAATGCACTGCAAGTTGCCGACTGTACCGGGCTTAAGCCGGTAAGCCCCGCCCCATCGCGGTAAGCCCCGCCCCCCGCACCGACGCTATGCAATGCACTGTAAGTTGCCGACTGTACCGGGCTTAAGCCGGTAAGCCCCGCCCCATCGCTGTAAGCCCCGCCCCCGGCACCGACGCTATGCAATGCACTGCAAGTTGCTGACTGTACCGGGCTTAAGCCGGTAAGCCCCGCCCCATCGCGGTAAGCCCCGCCCCCGGCACCGAGGCTATGCAATGCACTGTAAGTTGCCGACTGTACCGGGCTTAAGCCGGTAAGCCCCGCCCCCATCACGGGATCATGTTTAATAAAACAAATGGCGGTGCCTTGAAAAGTAACAGTGGCCCCAGCGCGAAAGGTAACGAAGTGTTGCGTCTGCTGAAGAGGTGGCAGTAAGCATTGCATGTTGTCAACTGTTCCGAGCTTAAGCCGGTAAGCCACACCCCCACCCAATGCACGTGGCCAACCGTACCGGGCTTACGCCGGTAAGCCTCGCCCCCTGCGCCAACCCAATGCTATGTAATGCACTGCAATGCAATTTGTTTTTTTTATATTTAATGTTTGTTTTTGGGTGTGAGAGGAAACCGGAGTACCCAGACGAAACCCACGCAAACACAGAGAGAACATACACTTTGCAGATGTTGCCCTTAGTGGGATTTGAACCCAGGACCCCAGCGCTGCAAGGCTACTGTGCTAACCACTGAGCCACCGTGCTGCCTTTACTCCGATGCCATTTGAATGGGGGCATGTTTAAAAAACAAGTGGCGGTGCTATGCCATGAGAAGTAGCAGCCGCTTCAGCGCCAAAGGAAATGATGGGTTGCGTCTGCTGAAAAGGTGACAGTAAGCATTGCATGTTGCCATAGTTGCACACTGTACCGGGCATGACGCGGTAAGCCCCGCCCCAATCGCGGTAAGCCCCGCCCCCGGCACGACGCTATGCAATGCACTGTATGTTGCCGACTGTACCGGGCTTAAGCCGGTAAGCCCAACCCCCATCGCCGTAAGCCCCTCCCCCGGCACCGACGCTATGCAATGCACTGCATGTTTCCATCTGTACCGGGCTTAAGCCGGTAAGCCCCGCCCCATCGCGGTAAGCCCCGCCCCCCGCACCGACGCTATGCAATGCACTGCAAGTTGCCGACTGTACCGGGCTTAAGCCGGTAAGCCCCGCCCCATCGCGGTAAGCCCCGCCCCCCGCACCGACGCTATGCAATGCACTGCAAGTTGCCGACTGTACCGGGCTTAAGCCGGTAAGCCCCGCCCCATCGCGGTAAGCCCCGCCCCCCGCACCGACGCTATGCAATGCACTTCAAGTTGCCGACTGTACCGGGCTTAAGCCGGTAAGCCCCGCCCCATCGCGGTAAGCCCCGCCCCCGGCACCGACGCTATGCAATGCACTGCAAGTTGCCGACTGTACCGGGCTTAAGCCGGTAAGCCCCGCCCCATCGCGGTAAGCCCCGCCCCCGGCACCGACGCTATGCAATGCACTGTATGTTGCCGACTGTACCGGGCTTAAGCCGGTAAGCCCAACCCCCATCGCCGTAAGCCCCGCCCCCGGCACCGACGCTATGCAATGCACTGCATGTTTCCATCTGTACCGGGCTTAAGCCGGTAAGCCCAACCCCCATCGCCGTAAGCCCCGCCCCCGGCACCGACGCTATGCAATGCACTGCATGTTTCCATCTGTACCGGGCTTAAGCCGGTAAGCCCCGCCCCATCGCGGTAAGCCCCGCCCCCGGCACCGACGCTATGCAATGCACTGCAAGTTGCCGACTGTACCGGGCTTAAGCCGGTAAGCCCCGCCCCATCGCGGTAAGCCCCGCCCCCCGCACCGACGCTATGCAATGCACTGCAAGTTGCCGACTGTACCGGGCTTAAGCCGGTAAGCCCCGCCCCATCGCGGTAAGCCCCGCCCCCGGCACGACGCTATGCAATGCACTGTATGTTGCCGACTGTACCGGGCTTAAGCCGGTAAGCCCAACCCCCATCGCAGTAAGCCCCGCCCCCGGCACCGACGCTATGCAATGCACTGCATGTTTCCATCTGTACCCGGCTTAAGCCGGTAAGCCCCGCCCCATCGCGGTAAGCCCCGCCCCCCGCACCGACGCTATGCAATGCACTGCAAGTTGCCGACTGTACCGGCTTAAGCCGGTAAGCCCCGCCCCATCGCGGTAAGCCCCGCCCCCCGCACCGACGCTATGCAATGCACTGCAAGTTGCCGACTGTACCGGGCTTAAGCCGGTAAGCCCCGCCCAATCGCGGTAAGCCCCGCCCCCCGCACCGACGCTATGCAATGCACTGCAAGTTGCCGACTGTACCGGGCTTAAGCCGGTAAGCCCCGCCCCATCGCGGTAAGCCCCGCCCCCCGCACCGACGCTATGCAATGCACTGCAAGTTGCCGACTGTACCGGGCTTAAGCCGGTAAGACCCGCCCCATCGCGGTAAGCCCCGCCCCCCGCACCGCCGCTATGCAATGCACTGCAAGTTGCCGACTGTACCGGGCTTAAGCCGGTAAGCCCCGCCCCATCGCGGTAAGCCCCGCCCCCCGCACGACGCTATGCAATGCACTGCAAGTTGCCGACTGTACCGGGCTTAAGCCGGTAAGCCCCGCCCCATCGCGGTAAGCCCCGCCCCCCGCACGACGCTATGCAATGCACTGCAAGTTGCCAACTGTACCGGGCTTAAGCCGGTAAGCCCCGCCCCATCGCGGTAAGCCCCGCCCCCGGCACCGACGCTATGCAATGCACTGTAAGTTGCCGACTGTACCGGGCTTAAGCCGGTAAGCCCCGCCCCCATCACGGGATCATGTTTAATAAAACAAATGGCGGTGCCTTGAAAAGTAACAGTGGCCCCAGCGCGAAAGGTAACGAAGTGTTGCGTCTGCTGAAGAGGTGGCAGTAAGCATTGCATGTTGTCAACTGTACCGAGCTTAAGCCGGTAAGCCACACCCCCACCCAATGCACGTGGCCAAACCACGCCCCCTGCGCCAACCCAATGCTATGTAATGCACTGCAATGCAATTTGTTTTTTTTATATTTAATGTTTGTTTTTGGGTGTGAGAGGAAACCGGAGTACCCAGACGAAACCCACGCAAACACAGAGAGAACATACACTTTGCAGATGTTGCCCTTAGTGGGATTTGAACCCAGGACCCCAGCGCTGCAAGGCTACTGTGCTAACCACTGAGCCACCGTGCTGCCTTTACTCCGATGCCATTTGAATGGGGGCATGTTTAAAAAACAAGTGGCGGTGCTATGCCATGAGAAGTAGCAGCCGCTTCAGCGCCAAAGGAAATGATGTGTTGCGTCTGCTGAAAAGGTGACAGTAAGCATTGCATGTTGCCATAGTTGCACACTGTACCGGGCATGACGCGGTAAGCCCCGCCCCAATCGCGGTAAGCCCCGCCCCCGGCACGACGCTATGCAATGCACTGTATGTTGCCGACTGTACCGGGCTTAAGCCGGTAAGCCCAACCCCCATCGCCGTAAGCCCCGCCCCCGGCACCGACGCTATGCAATGCACTGCATGTTTCCATCTGTACCGGGCTTAAGCCGGTAAGCCCCGCCCCATCGCGGTAAGCCCCGCCCCCCGCACCGACGCTATGCAATGCACTGCAAGTTGCCGACTGTACCGGGCTTAAGCCGGTAAGCCCCGCCCCATCGCGGTAAGCCCCGCCCCCCGCACCGACGCTATGCAATGCACTGCAAGTTGCCGACTGTACCGGGCTTAAGCCGGTAAGCCCCGCCCCATCGCGGTAAGCCCCGCCCCCCGCACCGACGCTATGCAATGCACTGCAAGTTGCCGACTGTACCGGGCTTAAGCCGGTAAGCCCCGCCCCATCGCGGTAAGCCCCGCCCCCCGCACCGACGCTATGCAATGCACTGCAAGTTGCCGACTGTACCGGGCTTAAGCCGGTAAGCCCCGCCCCATCGCTGTAAGCCCCGCCCCCGGCACCGACGCTATGCAATGCACTGCAAGTTGCTGACTGTACCGGGCTTAAGCCGGTAAGCCCCGCCCCATCGCGGTAAGCCCCGCCCCCGGCACCGAGGCTATGCAATGCACTGTAAGTTGCCGACTGTACCGGGCTTAAGCCGGTAAGCCCCGCCCCCATCACGGGATCATGTTTAATAAAACAAATGGCGGTGCCTTGAAAAGTAACAGTGGCCCCAGCGCGAAAGGTAACGAAGTGTTGCGTCTGCTGAAGAGGTGGCAGTAAGCATTGCATGTTGTCAACTGTTCCGAGCTTAAGCCGGTAAGCCACACCCCCACCCAATGCACGTGGCCAACCGTACCGGGCTTACGCCGGTAAGCCTCGCCCCCTGCGCCAACCCAATGCTATGTAATGCACTGCAATGCAATTTGTTTTTTTTATATTTAATGTTTGTTTTTGGGTGTGAGAGGAAACCGGAGTACCCAGACGAAACCCACGCAAACACAGAGAGAACATACACTTTGCAGATGTTGCCCTTAGTGGGATTTGAACCCAGGACCCCAGCGCTGCAAGGCTACTGTGCTAACCACTGAGCCACCGTGCTGCCTTTACTCCGATGCCATTTGAATGGGGGCATGTTTAAAAAACAAGTGGCGGTGCTATGCCATGAGAAGTAGCAGCCGCTTCAGCGCCAAAGGAAATGATGGGTTGCGTCTGCTGAAAAGGTGACAGTAAGCATTGCATGTTGCCATAGTTGCACACTGTACCGGGCATGACGCGGTAAGCCCCGCCCCAATCGCGGTAAGCCCCGCCCCCGGCACGACGCTATGCAATGCACTGTATGTTGCCGACTGTACCGGGCTTAAGCCGGTAAGCCCAACCCCCATCGCCGTAAGCCCCTCCCCCGGCACCGACGCTATGCAATGCACTGCATGTTTCCATCTGTACCGGGCTTAAGCCGGTAAGCCCCGCCCCATCGCGGTAAGCCCCGCCCCCCGCACCGACGCTATGCAATGCACTGCAAGTTGCCGACTGTACCGGGCTTAAGCCGGTAAGCCCCGCCCCATCGCGGTAAGCCCCGCCCCCCGCACCGACGCTATGCAATGCACTGCAAGTTGCCGACTGTACCGGGCTTAAGCCGGTAAGCCCCGCCCCATCGCGGTAAGCCCCGCCCCCCGCACCGACGCTATGCAATGCACTTCAAGTTGCCGACTGTACCGGGCTTAAGCCGGTAAGCCCCGCCCCATCGCGGTAAGCCCCGCCCCCGGCACCGACGCTATGCAATGCACTGCAAGTTGCCGACTGTACCGGGCTTAAGCCGGTAAGCCCCGCCCCATCGCGGTAAGCCCCGCCCCCGGCACCGACGCTATGCAATGCACTGTATGTTGCCGACTGTACCGGGCTTAAGCCGGTAAGCCCAACCCCCATCGCCGTAAGCCCCGCCCCCGGCACCGACGCTATGCAATGCACTGCATGTTTCCATCTGTACCGGGCTTAAGCCGGTAAGCCCAACCCCCATCGCCGTAAGCCCCGCCCCCGGCACCGACGCTATGCAATGCACTGCATGTTTCCATCTGTACCGGGCTTAAGCCGGTAAGCCCCGCCCCATCGCGGTAAGCCCCGCCCCCGGCACCGACGCTATGCAATGCACTGCAAGTTGCCGACTGTACCGGGCTTAAGCCGGTAAGCCCCGCCCCATCGCGGTAAGCCCCGCCCCCCGCACCGACGCTATGCAATGCACTGCAAGTTGCCGACTGTACCGGGCTTAAGCCGGTAAGCCCCGCCCCATCGCGGTAAGCCCCGCCCCCGGCACGACGCTATGCAATGCACTGTATGTTGCCGACTGTACCGGGCTTAAGCCGGTAAGCCCAACCCCCATCGCAGTAAGCCCCGCCCCCGGCACCGACGCTATGCAATGCACTGCATGTTTCCATCTGTACCCGGCTTAAGCCGGTAAGCCCCGCCCCATCGCGGTAAGCCCCGCCCCCCACACCGACGCTATGCAATGCACTGCAAGTTGCCGACTGTACCGGGCTTAAGCCGGTAAGCCCCGCCCCATCGCGGTAAGCCCCGCCCCCCGCACCGACGCTATGCAATGCACTGCAAGTTGCCGACTGTACCGGGCTTAAGCCGGTAAGCCCCGCCCAATCGCGGTAAGCCCCGCCCCCCGCACCGACGCTATGCAATGCACTGCAAGTTGCCGACTGTACCGGGCTTAAGCCGGTAAGCCCCGCCCCATCGCGGTAAGCCCCGCCCCCCGCACCGACGCTATGCAATGCACTGCAAGTTGCCGACTGTACCGGGCTTAAGCCGGTAAGACCCGCCCCATCGCGGTAAGCCCCGCCCCCCGCACCGCCGCTATGCAATGCACTGCAAGTTGCCGACTGTACCGGGCTTAAGCCGGTAAGCCCCGCCCCATCGCGGTAAGCCCCGCCCCCCGCACGACGCTATGCAATGCACTGCAAGTTGCCGACTGTACCGGGCTTAAGCCGGTAAGCCCCGCCCCATCGCGGTAAGCCCCGCCCCCCGCACGACGCTATGCAATGCACTGCAAGTTGCCAACTGTACCGGGCTTAAGCCGGTAAGCCCCGCCCCATCGCGGTAAGCCCCGCCCCCGGCACCGACGCTATGCAATGCACTGTAAGTTGCCGACTGTACCGGGCTTAAGCCGGTAAGCCCCGCCCCCATCACGGGATCATGTTTAATAAAACAAATGGCGGTGCCTTGAAAAGTAACAGTGGCCCCAGCGCGAAAGGTAACGAAGTGTTGCGTCTGCTGAAGAGGTGGCAGTAAGCATTGCATGTTGTCAACTGTACCGAGCTTAAGCCGGTAAGCCACACCCCCACCCAATGCACGTGGCCAAACCACGCCCCCTGCGCCAACCCAATGCTATGTAATGCACTGCAATGCAATTTGTTTTTTTTATATTTAATGTTTGTTTTTGGGTGTGAGAGGAAACCGGAGTACCCAGACGAAACCCACGCAAACACAGAGAGAACATACACTTTGCAGATGTTGCCCTTAGTGGGATTTGAACCCAGGACCCCAGCGCTGCAAGGCTACTGTGCTAACCACTGAGCCACCGTGCTGCCTTTACTCCGATGCCATTTGAATGGGGGCATGTTTAAAAAACAAGTGGCGGTGCTATGCCATGAGAAGTAGCAGCCGCTTCAGCGCCAAAGGAAATGATGGGTTGCGTCTGCTGAAAAGGTGACAGTAAGCATTGCATGTTGCCATAGTTGCACACTGTACCGGGCATGACGCGGTAAGCCCCGCCCCAATCGCGGTAAGCCCCGCCCCCGGCACGACGCTATGCAATGCACTGTATGTTGCCGACTGTACCGGGCTTAAGCCGGTAAGCCCAACCCCCATCGCCGTAAGCCCCGCCCCCGGCACCGACGCTATGCAATGCACTGCATGTTTCCATCTGTACCGGGCTTAAGCCGGTAAGCCCCGCCCCATCGCGGTAAGCCCCGCCCCCCGCACCGACGCTATGCAATGCACTGCAAGTTGCCGACTGTACCGGGCTTAAGCCGGTAAGCCCCGCCCCATCGCGGTAAGCCCCGCCCCCCGCACCGACGCTATGCAATGCACTGCAAGTTGCCGACTGTACCGGGCTTAAGCCGGTAAGCCCCGCCCCATCGCGGTAAGCCCCGCCCCCCGCACCGACGCTATGCAATGCACTGCAAGTTGCCGACTGTACCGGGCTTAAGCCGGTAAGCCCCGCCCCATCGCGGTAAGCCCCGCCCCCCGCACCGACGCTATGCAATGCACTGCAAGTTGCCGACTGTACCGGGCTTAAGCCGGTAAGCCCCGCCCCATCGCTGTAAGCCCCGCCCCCGGCACCGACGCTATGCAATGCACTGCAAGTTGCTGACTGTACCGGGCTTAAGCCGGTAAGCCCCGCCCCATCGCGGTAAGCCCCGCCCCCGGCACCGAGGCTATGCAATGCACTGTAAGTTGCCGACTGTACCGGGCTTAAGCCGGTAAGCCCCGCCCCCATCACGGGATCATGTTTAATAAAACAAATGGCGGTGCCTTGAAAAGTAACAGTGGCCCCAGCGCGAAAGGTAACGAAGTGTTGCGTCTGCTGAAGAGGTGGCAGTAAGCATTGCATGTTGTCAACTGTTCCGAGCTTAAGCCGGTAAGCCACACCCCCACCCAATGCACGTGGCCAACCGTACCGGGCTTACGCCGGTAAGCCTCGCCCCCTGCGCCAACCCAATGCTATGTAATGCACTGCAATGCAATTTGTTTTTTTTATATTTAATGTTTGTTTTTGGGTGTGAGAGGAAACCGGAGTACCCAGACGAAACCCACGCAAACACAGAGAGAACATACACTTTGCAGATGTTGCCCTTAGTGGGATTTGAACCCAGGACCCCAGCGCTGCAAGGCTACTGTGCTAACCACTGAGCCACCGTGCTGCCTTTACTCCGATGCCATTTGAATGGGGGCATGTTTAAAAAACAAGTGGCGGTGCTATGCCATGAGAAGTAGCAGCCGCTTCAGCGCCAAAGGAAATGATGGGTTGCGTCTGCTGAAAAGGTGACAGTAAGCATTGCATGTTGCCATAGTTGCACACTGTACCGGGCATGACGCGGTAAGCCCCGCCCCAATCGCGGTAAGCCCCGCCCCCGGCACGACGCTATGCAATGCACTGTATGTTGCCGACTGTACCGGGCTTAAGCCGGTAAGCCCAACCCCCATCGCCGTAAGCCCCTCCCCCGGCACCGACGCTATGCAATGCACTGCATGTTTCCATCTGTACCGGGCTTAAGCCGGTAAGCCCCGCCCCATCGCGGTAAGCCCCGCCCCCCGCACCGACGCTATGCAATGCACTGCAAGTTGCCGACTGTACCGGGCTTAAGCCGGTAAGCCCCGCCCCATCGCGGTAAGCCCCGCCCCCCGCACCGACGCTATGCAATGCACTGCAAGTTGCCGACTGTACCGGGCTTAAGCCGGTAAGCCCCGCCCCATCGCGGTAAGCCCCGCCCCCGGCACCGACGCTATGCAATGCACTGCAAGTTGCCGACTGTACCGGGCTTAAGCCGGTAAGCCCCGCCCCATCGCGGTAAGCCCCGCCCCCGGCACCGACGCTATGCAATGCACTGTATGTTGCCGACTGTACCGGGCTTAAGCCGGTAAGCCCAACCCCCATCGCCGTAAGCCCCGCCCCCGGCACCGACGCTATGCAATGCACTGCATGTTTCCATCTGTACCGGGCTTAAGCCGGTAAGCCCAACCCCCATCGCCGTAAGCCCCGCCCCCGGCACCGACGCTATGCAATGCACTGCATGTTTCCATCTGTACCGGGCTTAAGCCGGTAAGCCCCGCCCCATCGCGGTAAGCCCCGCCCCCGGCACCGACGCTATGCAATGCACTGCAAGTTGCCGACTGTACCGGGCTTAAGCCGGTAAGCCCCGCCCCATCGCGGTAAGCCCCGCCCCCCGCACCGACGCTATGCAATGCACTGCAAGTTGCCGACTGTACCGGGCTTAAGCCGGTAAGCCCCGCCCCATCGCGGTAAGCCCCGCCCCCGGCACGACGCTATGCAATGCACTGTATGTTGCCGACTGTACCGGGCTTAAGCCGGTAAGCCCAACCCCCATCGCAGTAAGCCCCGCCCCCGGCACCGACGCTATGCAATGCACTGCATGTTTCCATCTGTACCCGGCTTAAGCCGGTAAGCCCCGCCCCATCGCGGTAAGCCCCGCCCCCCACACCGACGCTATGCAATGCACTGCAAGTTGCCGACTGTACCGGGCTTAAGCCGGTAAGCCCCGCCCCATCGCGGTAAGCCCCGCCCCCCGCACCGACGCTATGCAATGCACTGCAAGTTGCCGACTGTACCGGGCTTAAGCCGGTAAGCCCCGCCCAATCGCGGTAAGCCCCGCCCCCCGCACCGACGCTATGCAATGCACTGCAAGTTGCCGACTGTACCGGGCTTAAGCCGGTAAGCCCCGCCCCATCGCGGTAAGCCCCGCCCCCCGCACCGACGCTATGCAATGCACTGCAAGTTGCCGACTGTACCGGGCTTAAGCCGGTAAGACCCGCCCCATCGCGGTAAGCCCCGCCCCCCGCACCGCCGCTATGCAATGCACTGCAAGTTGCCGACTGTACCGGGCTTAAGCCGGTAAGCCCCGCCCCATCGCGGTAAGCCCCGCCCCCCGCACGACGCTATGCAATTCACTGCAAGTTGCCGACTGTACCGGGCTTAAGCCGGTAAGCCCCGCCCCATCGCGGTAAGCCCCGCCCCCCGCACCGACGCTATGCAATGCACTGCAAGTTGCCGACTGTACCGGGCTTAAGCCGGTAAGCCCCGCCCAATCGCGGTACGCCCCGCCCCCCGCACCGACGCTATGCAATGCACTGCAAGTTGCCGACTGTACCGGGCTTAAGCCGGTAAGCCCCGCCCCATCGCGGTAAGCCCCGCCCCCCGCACCGACGCTATGCAATGCACTGCAAGTTGCCGACTGTACCGGGCTTAAGCCGGTAAGACCCGCCCCATCGCGGTAAGCCCCGCCCCCCGCACCGCCGCTATGCAATGCACTGCAAGTTGCCGACTGTACCGGGCTTAAGCCGGTAAGCCCCGCCCCATCGCGGTAAGCCCCGCCCCCCGCACGACGCTATGCAATGCACTGCAAGTTGCCGACTGTACCGGGCTTAAGCCGGTAAGCCCCGCCCAATCGCGGTAAGCCCCGCCCCCCGCACCGACGCTATGCAATGCACTGCAAGTTGCCGACTGTACCGGGCTTAAGCCGGTAAGCCCCGCCCCATCGCGGTAAGCCCCGCCCCCCGCACCGACGCTATGCAATGCACTGCAAGTTGCCGACTGTACCGGGCTTAAGCCGGTAAGACCCGCCCCATCGCGGTAAGCCCCGCCCCCCGCACCGCCGCTATGCAATGCACTGCAAGTTGCCGACTGTACCGGGCTTAAGCCGGTAAGCCCCGCCCCATCGCGGTAAGCCCCGCCCCCCGCACCGACGCTATGCAATGCACTGCAAGTTGCCGACTGTACCGGGCTTAAGCCGGTAAGCCCCGCCCCATCGCGGTAAGCCCCGCCCCCCGCACCGACGCTATGCAATGCACTGCAAGTTGCCGACTGTACCGGGCTTAAGCCGGTAAGCCCCGCCCCATCGCGGTAAGCCCCGCCCCCCGCACCGACGCTATGCAATGCACTGCAAGTTGCCGACTGTACCGGGCTTAAGCCGGTAAGCCCCGCCCCATCGCGGTAAGCCCCGCCCCCCGCACCGACGCTATGCAATGCACTGTAAGTTGCCGACTGTACCGGGCTTAAGCCGGTAAGCCCCGCCCCATCGCTGTAAGCCCCGCCCCCGGCACCGACGCTATGCAATGCACTGCAAGTTGCTGACTGTACCGGGCTTAAGCCGGTAAGCCCCGCCCCATCGCGGTAAGCCCCGCCCCCGGCACCGAGGCTATGCAATGCACTGTAAGTTGCCGACTGTACCGGGCTTAAGCCGGTAAGCCCCGCCCCCATCACGGGATCATGTTTAATAAAACAAATGGCGGTGCCTTGAAAAGTAACAGTGGCCCCAGCGCGAAAGGTAACGAAGTGTTGCGTCTGCTGAAGAGGTGGCAGTAAGCATTGCATGTTGTCAACTGTTCCGAGCTTAAGCCGGTAAGCCACACCCCCACCCAATGCACGTGGCCAACCGTACCGGGCTTACGCCGGTAAGCCTCGCCCCCTGCGCCAACCCAATGCTATGTAATGCACTGCAATGCAATTTGTTTTTTTTATATTTAATGTTTGTTTTTGGGTGTGAGAGGAAACCGGAGTACCCAGACGAAACCCACGCAAACACAGAGAGAACATACACTTTGCAGATGTTGCCCTTAGTGGGATTTGAACCCAGGACCCCAGCGCTGCAAGGCTACTGTGCTAACCACTGAGCCACCGTGCTGCCTTTACTCCGATGCCATTTGAATGGGGGCATGTTTAAAAAACAAGTGGCGGTGCTATGCCATGAGAAGTAGCAGCCGCTTCAGCGCCAAAGGAAATGATGGGTTGCGTCTGCTGAAAAGGTGACAGTAAGCATTGCATGTTGCCATAGTTGCACACTGTACCGGGCATGACGCGGTAAGCCCCGCCCCAATCGCGGTAAGCCCCGCCCCCGGCACGACGCTATGCAATGCACTGTATGTTGCCGACTGTACCGGGCTTAAGCCGGTAAGCCCAACCCCCATCGCCGTAAGCCCCTCCCCCGGCACCGACGCTATGCAATGCACTGCATGTTTCCATCTGTACCGGGCTTAAGCCGGTAAGCCCCGCCCCATCGCGGTAAGCCCCGCCCCCCGCACCGACGCTATGCAATGCACTGCAAGTTGCCGACTGTACCGGGCTTAAGCCGGTAAGCCCCGCCCCATCGCGGTAAGCCCCGCCCCCCGCACCGACGCTATGCAATGCACTGCAAGTTGCCGACTGTACCGGGCTTAAGCCGGTAAGCCCCGCCCCATCGCGGTAAGCCCCGCCCCCCGCACCGACGCTATGCAATGCACTTCAAGTTGCCGACTGTACCGGGCTTAAGCCGGTAAGCCCCGCCCCATCGCGGTAAGCCCCGCCCCCGGCACCGACGCTATGCAATGCACTGCAAGTTGCCGACTGTACCGGGCTTAAGCCGGTAAGCCCCGCCCCATCGCGGTAAGCCCCGCCCCCGGCACCGACGCTATGCAATGCACTGTATGTTGCCGACTGTACCGGGCTTAAGCCGGTAAGCCCAACCCCCATCGCCGTAAGCCCCGCCCCCGGCACCGACGCTATGCAATGCACTGCATGTTTCCATCTGTACCGGGCTTAAGCCGGTAAGCCCAACCCCCATCGCCGTAAGCCCCGCCCCCGGCACCGACGCTATGCAATGCACTGCATGTTTCCATCTGTACCGGGCTTAAGCCGGTAAGCCCCGCCCCATCGCGGTAAGCCCCGCCCCCGGCACCGACGCTATGCAATGCACTGCAAGTTGCCGACTGTACCGGGCTTAAGCCGGTAAGCCCCGCCCCATCGCGGTAAGCCCCGCCCCCCGCACCGACGCTATGCAATGCACTGCAAGTTGCCGACTGTACCGGGCTTAAGCCGGTAAGCCCCGCCCCATCGCGGTAAGCCCCGCCCCCGGCACGACGCTATGCAATGCACTGTATGTTGCCGACTGTACCGGGCTTAAGCCGGTAAGCCCAACCCCCATCGCAGTAAGCCCCGCCCCCGGCACCGACGCTATGCAATGCACTGCATGTTTCCATCTGTACCCGGCTTAAGCCGGTAAGCCCCGCCCCATCGCGGTAAGCCCCGCCCCCCACACCGACGCTATGCAATGCACTGCAAGTTGCCGACTGTACCGGGCTTAAGCCGGTAAGCCCCGCCCCATCGCGGTAAGCCCCGCCCCCCGCACCGACGCTATGCAATGCACTGCAAGTTGCCGACTGTACCGGGCTTAAGCCGGTAAGCCCCGCCCAATCGCGGTAAGCCCCGCCCCCCGCACCGACGCTATGCAATGCACTGCAAG
Organism: Dendropsophus ebraccatus; assembly: GCF_027789765.1. Taxonomy (NCBI): domain Eukaryota; kingdom Metazoa; phylum Chordata; class Amphibia; order Anura; family Hylidae; genus Dendropsophus; species Dendropsophus ebraccatus. The sequence continues at coordinate 21,636 of NW_027208777.1, forward strand.
TTGCCGACTGTACCGGGCTTAAGCCGGTAAGCCCCGCCCCATCGCGGTAAGCCCCGCCCCCCGCACGACGCTATGCAATGCACTGCAAGTTGCCGACTGTACCGGGCTTAAGCCGGTAAGCCCCGCCCCCCGCACCGACGCTATGCAATGCACTGCAAGTTGCCGACTGTACCGGGCTTAAGCCGGTAAGCCCCGCCCCATCGCGGTAAGCCCCGCCCCCCCGCACCGACGCTATGCAATGCACTGCAAGTTGCCGACTGTACCGGGCTTAAGCCGGTAAGCCCCGCCCCATCGCGGTAAGCCCCGCCCCCCGCACCGACGCTATGCAATGCACTGCAAGTTGCCGACTGTACCGGGCTTAAGCCGGTAAGCCCCGCCCCATCGCGGTAAGCCCCGCCCCCCGCACCGACGCTATGCAATGCACTGCAAGTTGCCGACTGTACCGGGCTTAAGCCGGTAAGCCCCGCCCCATCGCTGTAAGCCCCGCCCCCGGCACCGACGCTATGCAATGCACTGCAAGTTGCTGACTGTACCGGGCTTAAGCCGGTAAGCCCCGCCCCATCGCGGTAAGCCCCGCCCCCGGCACCGAGGCTATGCAATGCACTGTAAGTTGCCGACTGTACCGGGCTTAAGCCGGTAAGCCCCGCCCCCATCACGGGATCATGTTTAATAAAACAAATGGCGGTGCCTTGAAAAGTAACAGTGGCCCCAGCGCGAAAGGTAACGAAGTGTTGCGTCTGCTGAAGAGGTGGCAGTAAGCATTGCATGTTGTCAACTGTTCCGAGCTTAAGCCGGTAAGCCACACCCCCACCCAATGCACGTGGCCAACCGTACCGGGCTTACGCCGGTAAGCCTCGCCCCCTGCGCCAACCCAATGCTATGTAATGCACTGCAATGCAATTTGTTTTTTTTATATTTAATGTTTGTTTTTGGGTGTGAGAGGAAACCGGAGTACCCAGACGAAACCCACGCAAACACAGAGAGAACATACACTTTGCAGATGTTGCCCTTAGTGGGATTTGAACCCAGGACCCCAGCGCTGCAAGGCTACTGTGCTAACCACTGAGCCACCGTGCTGCCTTTACTCCGATGCCATTTGAATGGGGGCATGTTTAAAAAACAAGTGGCGGTGCTATGCCATGAGAAGTAGCAGCCGCTTCAGCGCCAAAGGAAATGATGGGTTGCGTCTGCTGAAAAGGTGACAGTAAGCATTGCATGTTGCCATAGTTGCACACTGTACCGGGCATGACGCGGTAAGCCCCGCCCCAATCGCGGTAAGCCCCGCCCCCGGCACGACGCTATGCAATGCACTGTATGTTGCCGACTGTACCGGGCTTAAGCCGGTAAGCCCAACCCCCATCGCCGTAAGCCCCTCCCCCGGCACCGACGCTATGCAATGCACTGCATGTTTCCATCTGTACCGGGCTTAAGCCGGTAAGCCCCGCCCCATCGCGGTAAGCCCCGCCCCCCGCACCGACGCTATGCAATGCACTGCAAGTTGCCGACTGTACCGGGCTTAAGCCGGTAAGCCCCGCCCCATCGCGGTAAACCCCGCACCGACGCTATGCAATGCACTGCAAGTTGCCGACTGTACCGGGCTTAAGCCGGTAAGCCCCGCCCCATCGCGGTAAGCCCCGCCCCCCGCACCGACGCTATGCAATGCACTTCAAGTTGCCGACTGTACCGGGCTTAAGCCGGTAAGCCCCGCCCCATCGCGGTAAGCCCCGCCCCCGGCACCGACGCTATGCAATGCACTGCAAGTTGCCGACTGTACCGGGCTTAAGCCGGTAAGCCCCGCCCCATCGCGGTAAGCCCCGCCCCCGGCACCGACGCTATGCAATGCACTGTATGTTGCCGACTGTACCGGGCTTAAGCCGGTAAGCCCAACCCCCATCGCCGTAAGCCCCGCCCCCGGCACCGACGCTATGCAATGCACTGCATGTTTCCATCTGTACCGGGCTTAAGCCGGTAAGCCCAACCCCCATCGCCGTAAGCCCCGCCCCCGGCACCGACGCTATGCAATGCACTGCATGTTTCCATCTGTACCGGGCTTAAGCCGGTAAGCCCCGCCCCATCGCGGTAAGCCCCGCCCCCGGCACCGACGCTATGCAATGCACTGCAAGTTGCCGACTGTACCGGGCTTAAGCCGGTAAGCCCCGCCCCATCGCGGTAAGCCCCGCCCCCCGCACCGACGCTATGCAATGCACTGCAAGTTGCCGACTGTACCGGGCTTAAGCCGGTAAGCCCCGCCCCATCGCGGTAAGCCCCGCCCCCGGCACGACGCTATGCAATGCACTGTATGTTGCCGACTGTACCGGGCTTAAGCCGGTAAGCCCAACCCCCATCGCAGTAAGCCCCGCCCCCGGCACCGACGCTATGCAATGCACTGCATGTTTCCATCTGTACCCGGCTTAAGCCGGTAAGCCCCGCCCCATCGCGGTAAGCCCCGCCCCCCACACCGACGCTATGCAATGCACTGCAAGTTGCCGACTGTACCGGGCTTAAGCCGGTAAGCCCCGCCCCATCGCGGTAAGCCCCGCCCCCCGCACCGACGCTATGCAATGCACTGCAAGTTGCCGACTGTACCGGGCTTAAGCCGGTAAGCCCCGCCCAATCGCGGTAAGCCCCGCCCCCCGCACCGACGCTATGCAATGCACTGCAAGTTGCCGACTGTACCGGGCTTAAGCCGGTAAGCCCCGCCCCATCGCGGTAAGCCCCGCCCCCCGCACCGACGCTATGCAATGCACTGCAAGTTGCCGACTGTACCGGGCTTAAGCCGGTAAGCCCCGCCCCATCGCGGTAAGCCCCGCCCCCGGCACGACGCTATGCAATGCACTGTATGTTGCCGACTGTACCGGGCTTAAGCCGGTAAGCCCAACCCCCATCGCAGTAAGCCCCGCCCCCGGCACCGACGCTATGCAATGCACTGCATGTTTCCATCTGTACCCGGCTTAAGCCGGTAAGCCCCGCCCCATCGCGGTAAGCCCCGCCCCCCACACCGACGCTATGCAATGCACTGCAAGTTGCCGACTGTACCGGGCTTAAGCCGGTAAGCCCCGCCCCATCGCGGTAAGCCCCGCCCCCCGCACCGACGCTATGCAATGCACTGCAAGTTGCCGACTGTACCGGGCTTAAGCCGGTAAGCCCCGCCCAATCGCGGTAAGCCCCGCCCCCCGCACCGACGCTATGCAATGCACTGCAAGTTGCCGACTGTACCGGGCTTAAGCCGGTAAGCCCCGCCCCATCGCGGTAAGCCCCGCCCCCCGCACCGACGCTATGCAATGCACTGCAAGTTGCCGACTGTACCGGGCTTAAGCCGGTAAGACCCGCCCCATCGCGGTAAGCCCCGCCCCCCGCACCGCCGCTATGCAATGCACTGCAAGTTGCCGACTGTACCGGGCTTAAGCCGGTAAGCCCCGCCCCATCGCGGTAAGCCCCGCCCCCCGCACGACGCTATGCAATGCACTGCAAGTTGCCGACTGTACCGGGCTTAAGCCGGTAAGCCCCGCCCCATCGCGGTAAGCCCCGCCCCCCGCACCGACGCTATGCAATGCACTGCAAGTTGCCGACTGTACCGGGCTTAAGCCGGTAAGCCCCGCCCAATCGCGGTAAGCCCCGCCCCCCGCACCGACGCTATGCAATGCACTGCAAGTTGCCGACTGTACCGGGCTTAAGCCGGTAAGCCCCGCCCCATCGCGGTAAGCCCCGCCCCCCGCACCGACGCTATGCAATGCACTGCAAGTTGCCGACTGTACCGGGCTTAAGCCGGTAAGACCCGCCCCATCGCGGTAAGCCCCGCCCCCCGCACCGCCGCTATGCAATGCACTGCAAGTTGCCGACTGTACCGGGCTTAAGCCGGTAAGCCCCGCCCCATCGCGGTAAGCCCCGCCCCCCGCACGACGCTATGCAATGCACTGCAAGTTGCCGACTGTACCGGGCTTAAGCCGGTAAGCCCCGCCCAATCGCGGTAAGCCCCGCCCCCCGCACCGACGCTATGCAATGCACTGCAAGTTGCCGACTGTACCGGGCTTAAGCCGGTAAGCCCCGCCCCATCGCGGTAAGCCCCGCCCCCCGCACCGACGCTATGCAATGCACTGCAAGTTGCCGACTGTACCGGGCTTAAGCCGGTAAGACCCGCCCCATCGCGGTAAGCCCCGCCCCCCGCACCGCCGCTATGCAATGCACTGCAAGTTGCCGACTGTACCGGGCTTAAGCCGGTAAGCCCCGCCCCATCGCGGTAAGCCCCGCCCCCCGCACCGACGCTATGCAATGCACTGCAAGTTGCCGACTGTACCGGGCTTAAGCCGGTAAGCCCCGCCCCATCGCGGTAAGCCCCGCCCCCCGCACCGACGCTATGCAATGCACTGCAAGTTGCCGACTGTACCGGGCTTAAGCCGGTAAGCCCCGCCCCATCGCGGTAAGCCCCGCCCCCCGCACCGACGCTATGCAATGCACTGCAAGTTGCCGACTGTACCGGGCTTAAGCCGGTAAGCCCCGCCCCATCGCGGTAAGCCCCGCCCCCCGCACCGACGCTATGCAATGCACTGTAAGTTGCCGACTGTACCGGGCTTAAGCCGGTAAGCCCCGCCCCATCGCTGTAAGCCCCGCCCCCGGCACCGACGCTATGCAATGCACTGCAAGTTGCTGACTGTACCGGGCTTAAGCCGGTAAGCCCCGCCCCATCGCGGTAAGCCCCGCCCCCGGCACCGAGGCTATGCAATGCACTGTAAGTTGCCGACTGTACCGGGCTTAAGCCGGTAAGCCCCGCCCCCATCACGGGATCATGTTTAATAAAACAAATGGCGGTGCCTTGAAAAGTAACAGTGGCCCCAGCGCGAAAGGTAACGAAGTGTTGCGTCTGCTGAAGAGGTGGCAGTAAGCATTGCATGTTGTCAACTGTTCCGAGCTTAAGCCGGTAAGCCACACCCCCACCCAATGCACGTGGCCAACCGTACCGGGCTTACGCCGGTAAGCCTCGCCCCCTGCGCCAACCCAATGCTATGTAATGCACTGCAATGCAATTTGTTTTTTTTATATTTAATGTTTGTTTTTGGGTGTGAGAGGAAACCGGAGTACCCAGACGAAACCCACGCAAACACAGAGAGAACATACACTTTGCAGATGTTGCCCTTAGTGGGATTTGAACCCAGGACCCCAGCGCTGCAAGGCTACTGTGCTAACCACTGAGCCACCGTGCTGCCTTTACTCCGATGCCATTTGAATGGGGGCATGTTTAAAAAACAAGTGGCGGTGCTATGCCATGAGAAGTAGCAGCCGCTTCAGCGCCAAAGGAAATGATGGGTTGCGTCTGCTGAAAAGGTGACAGTAAGCATTGCATGTTGCCATAGTTGCACACTGTACCGGGCATGACGCGGTAAGCCCCGCCCCAATCGCGGTAAGCCCCGCCCCCGGCACGACGCTATGCAATGCACTGTATGTTGCCGACTGTACCGGGCTTAAGCCGGTAAGCCCAACCCCCATCGCCGTAAGCCCCTCCCCCGGCACCGACGCTATGCAATGCACTGCATGTTTCCATCTGTACCGGGCTTAAGCCGGTAAGCCCCGCCCCATCGCGGTAAGCCCCGCCCCCCGCACCGACGCTATGCAATGCACTGCAAGTTGCCGACTGTACCGGGCTTAAGCCGGTAAGCCCCGCCCCATCGCGGTAAGCCCCGCCCCCCGCACCGACGCTATGCAATGCACTGCAAGTTGCCGACTGTACCGGGCTTAAGCCGGTAAGCCCCGCCCCATCGCGGTAAGCCCCGCCCCCCGCACCGACGCTATGCAATGCACTTCAAGTTGCCGACTGTACCGGGCTTAAGCCGGTAAGCCCCGCCCCATCGCGGTAAGCCCCGCCCCCGGCACCGACGCTATGCAATGCACTGCAAGTTGCCGACTGTACCGGGCTTAAGCCGGTAAGCCCCGCCCCATCGCGGTAAGCCCCGCCCCCGGCACCGACGCTATGCAATGCACTGTATGTTGCCGACTGTACCGGGCTTAAGCCGGTAAGCCCAACCCCCATCGCCGTAAGCCCCGCCCCCGGCACCGACGCTATGCAATGCACTGCATGTTTCCATCTGTACCGGGCTTAAGCCGGTAAGCCCAACCCCCATCGCCGTAAGCCCCGCCCCCGGCACCGACGCTATGCAATGCACTGCATGTTTCCATCTGTACCGGGCTTAAGCCGGTAAGCCCCGCCCCATCGCGGTAAGCCCCGCCCCCGGCACCGACGCTATGCAATGCACTGCAAGTTGCCGACTGTACCGGGCTTAAGCCGGTAAGCCCCGCCCCATCGCGGTAAGCCCCGCCCCCCGCACCGACGCTATGCAATGCACTGCAAGTTGCCGACTGTACCGGGCTTAAGCCGGTAAGCCCCGCCCCATCGCGGTAAGCCCCGCCCCCGGCACGACGCTATGCAATGCACTGTATGTTGCCGACTGTACCGGGCTTAAGCCGGTAAGCCCAACCCCCATCGCAGTAAGCCCCGCCCCCGGCACCGACGCTATGCAATGCACTGCATGTTTCCATCTGTACCCGGCTTAAGCCGGTAAGCCCCGCCCCATCGCGGTAAGCCCCGCCCCCCACACCGACGCTATGCAATGCACTGCAAGTTGCCGACTGTACCGGGCTTAAGCCGGTAAAACCCGCCCCATCGCGGTAAGCCCCGCCCCCCGCACCGACGCTATGCAATGCACTGCAAGGTGCCGACTGTACCGGGCTTAAGCCGGTAAGCCCCGCCCCATCGCGGTAAGCCCCGCCCCCCGCACCGACGCTATGCAATGCACTGCAAGTTGCCGACTGTACCGGGCTTAAGCCGGTAAGCCCCGCCCCATCGCGGTAAGCCCCGCCCCCCGCACGACGCTATGCAATGCACTGCAAGTTGCCGACTGTACCGGGCTTAAGCCGGTAAGCCCCGCCCCCCGCACCGACGCTATGCAATGCACTGCAAGTTGCCGACTGTACCGGGCTTAAGCCGGTAAGCCCCGCCCCATCGCGGTAAGCCCCGCCCCCCCGCACCGACGCTATGCAATGCACTGCAAGTTGCCGACTGTACCGGGCTTAAGCCGGTAAGCCCCGCCCCATCGCGGTAAGCCCCGCCCCCCGCACCGACGCTATGCAATGCACTGCAAGTTGCCGACTGTACCGGGCTTAAGCCGGTAAGCCCCGCCCCATCGCGGTAAGCCCCGCCCCCCGCACCGACGCTATGCAATGCACTGCAAGTTGCCGACTGTACCGGGCTTAAGCCGGTAAGCCCCGCCCCATCGCTGTAAGCCCCGCCCCCGGCACCGACGCTATGCAATGCACTGCAAGTTGCTGACTGTACCGGGCTTAAGCCGGTAAGCCCCGCCCCATCGCGGTAAGCCCCGCCCCCGGCACCGAGGCTATGCAATGCACTGTAAGTTGCCGACTGTACCGGGCTTAAGCCGGTAAGCCCCGCCCCCATCACGGGATCATGTTTAATAAAACAAATGGCGGTGCCTTGAAAAGTAACAGTGGCCCCAGCGCGAAAGGTAACGAAGTGTTGCGTCTGCTGAAGAGGTGGCAGTAAGCATTGCATGTTGTCAACTGTTCCGAGCTTAAGCCGGTAAGCCACACCCCCACCCAATGCACGTGGCCAACCGTACCGGGCTTACGCCGGTAAGCCTCGCCCCCTGCGCCAACCCAATGCTATGTAATGCACTGCAATGCAATTTGTTTTTTTTATATTTAATGTTTGTTTTTGGGTGTGAGAGGAAACCGGAGTACCCAGACGAAACCCACGCAAACACAGAGAGAACATACACTTTGCAGATGTTGCCCTTAGTGGGATTTGAACCCAGGACCCCAGCGCTGCAAGGCTACTGTGCTAACCACTGAGCCACCGTGCTGCCTTTACTCCGATGCCATTTGAATGGGGGCATGTTTAAAAAACAAGTGGCGGTGCTATGCCATGAGAAGTAGCAGCCGCTTCAGCGCCAAAGGAAATGATGGGTTGCGTCTGCTGAAAAGGTGACAGTAAGCATTGCATGTTGCCATAGTTGCACACTGTACCGGGCATGACGCGGTAAGCCCCGCCCCAATCGCGGTAAGCCCCGCCCCCGGCACGACGCTATGCAATGCACTGTATGTTGCCGACTGTACCGGGCTTAAGCCGGTAAGCCCAACCCCCATCGCCGTAAGCCCCTCCCCCGGCACCGACGCTATGCAATGCACTGCATGTTTCCATCTGTACCGGGCTTAAGCCGGTAAGCCCCGCCCCATCGCGGTAAGCCCCGCCCCCCGCACCGACGCTATGCAATGCACTGCAAGTTGCCGACTGTACCGGGCTTAAGCCGGTAAGCCCCGCCCCATCGCGGTAAGCCCCGCACCGACGCTATGCAATGCACTGCAAGTTGCCGACTGTACCGGGCTTAAGCCGGTAAGCCCCGCCCCATCGCGGTAAGCCCCGCCCCCCGCACCGACGCTATGCAATGCACTTCAAGTTGCCGACTGTACCGGGCTTAAGCCGGTAAGCCCCGCCCCATCGCGGTAAGCCCCGCCCCCGGCACCGACGCTATGCAATGCACTGCAAGTTGCCGACTGTACCGGGCTTAAGCCGGTAAGCCCCGCCCCATCGCGGTAAGCCCCGCCCCCGGCACCGACGCTATGCAATGCACTGTATGTTGCCGACTGTACCGGGCTTAAGCCGGTAAGCCCAACCCCCATCGCCGTAAGCCCCGCCCCCGGCACCGACGCTATGCAATGCACTGCATGTTTCCATCTGTACCGGGCTTAAGCCGGTAAGCCCAACCCCCATCGCCGTAAGCCCCGCCCCCGGCACCGACGCTATGCAATGCACTGCATGTTTCCATCTGTACCGGGCTTAAGCCGGTAAGCCCCGCCCCATCGCGGTAAGCCCCGCCCCCGGCACCGACGCTATGCAATGCACTGCAAGTTGCCGACTGTACCGGGCTTAAGCCGGTAAGCCCCGCCCCATCGCGGTAAGCCCCGCCCCCCGCACCGACGCTATGCAATGCACTGCAAGTTGCCGACTGTACCGGGCTTAAGCCGGTAAGCCCCGCCCCATCGCGGTAAGCCCCGCCCCCGGCACGACGCTATGCAATGCACTGTATGTTGCCGACTGTACCGGGCTTAAGCCGGTAAGCCCAACCCCCATCGCAGTAAGCCCCGCCCCCGGCACCGACGCTATGCAATGCACTGCATGTTTCCATCTGTACCCGGCTTAAGCCGGTAAGCCCCGCCCCATCGCGGTAAGCCCCGCCCCCCACACCGACGCTATGCAATGCACTGCAAGTTGCCGACTGTACCGGGCTTAAGCCGGTAAGCCCCGCCCCATCGCGGTAAGCCCCGCCCCCCGCACCGACGCTATGCAATGCACTGCAAGTTGCCGACTGTACCGGGCTTAAGCCGGTAAGCCCCGCCCAATCGCGGTAAGCCCCGCCCCCCGCACCGACGCTATGCAATGCACTGCAAGTTGCCGACTGTACCGGGCTTAAGCCGGTAAGCCCCGCCCCATCGCGGTAAGCCCCGCCCCCCGCACCGACGCTATGCAATGCACTGCAAGTTGCCGACTGTACCGGGCTTAAGCCGGTAAGCCCCGCCCCATCGCGGTAAGCCCCGCCCCCCCGCACCGACGCTATGCAATGCACTGCAAGTTGCCGACTGTACCGGGCTTAAGCCGGTAAGCCCCGCCCAATCGCGGTAAGCCCCGCCCCCCGCACCGACGCTATGCAATGCACTGCAAGTTGCCGACTGTACCGGGCTTAAGCCGGTAAGCCCCGCCCCATCGCGGTAAGCCCCGCCCCCCGCACCGACGCTATGCAATGCACTGCAAGTTGCCGACTGTACCGGGCTTAAGCCGGTAAGACCCGCCCCATCGCGGTAAGCCCCGCCCCCCGCACCGCCGCTATGCAATGCACTGCAAGTTGCCGACTGTACCGGGCTTAAGCCGGTAAGCCCCGCCCCATCGCGGTAAGCCCCGCCCCCCGCACGACGCTATGCAATGCACTGCAAGTTGCCGACTGTACCGGGCTTAAGCCGGTAAGCCCCGCCCAATCGCGGTAAGCCCCGCCCCCCGCACCGACGCTATGCAATGCACTGCAAGTTGCCGACTGTACCGGGCTTAAGCCGGTAAGCCCCGCCCCATCGCGGTAAGCCCCGCCCCCCGCACCGACGCTATGCAATGCACTGCAAGTTGCCGACTGTACCGGGCTTAAGCCGGTAAGACCCGCCCCATCGCGGTAAGCCCCGCCCCCCGCACCGCCGCTATGCAATGCACTGCAAGTTGCCGACTGTACCGGGCTTAAGCCGGTAAGCCCCGCCCCATCGCGGTAAGCCCCGCCCCCCGCACCGACGCTATGCAATGCACTGCAAGTTGCCGACTGTACCGGGCTTAAGCCGGTAAGCCCCCGCCCCATCGCGGTAAGCCCCGCCCCCCGCACCGACGCTATGCAATGCACTGCAAGTTGCCGACTGTACCGGGCTTAAGCCGGTAAGCCCCGCCCCATCGCGGTAAGCCCCGCCCCCCCGCACCGACGCTATGCAATGCACTGCAAGTTGCCGACTGTACCGGGCTTAAGCCGGTAAGCCCCGCCCCATCGCGGTAAGCCCCGCCCCCCGCACCGACGCTATGCAATGCACTGCAAGTTGCCGACTGTACCGGGCTTAAGCCGGTAAGCCCCGCCCCATCGCGGTAAGCCCCGCCCCCCGCACCGACGCTATGCAATGCACTTCAAGTTGCCGACTGTACCGGGCTTAAGCCGGTAAGCCCCGCCCCATCGCGGTAAGCCCCGCCCCCGGCACCGACGCTATGCAATGCACTGCAAGTTGCCGACTGTACCGGGCTTAAGCCGGTAAGCCCCGCCCCATCGCGGTAAGCCCCGCCCCCGGCACCGACGCTATGCAATGCACTGTATGTTGCCGACTGTACCGGGCTTAAGCCGGTAAGCCCAACCCCCATCGCCGTAAGCCCCGCCCCCGGCACCGACGCTATGCAATGCACTGCATGTTTCCATCTGTACCGGGCTTAAGCCGGTAAGCCCAACCCCCATCGCCGTAAGCCCCGCCCCCGGCACCGACGCTATGCAATGCACTGCATGTTTCCATCTGTACCGGGCTTAAGCCGGTAAGCCCCGCCCCATCGCGGTAAGCCCCGCCCCCGGCACCGACGCTATGCAATGCACTGCAAGTTGCCGACTGTACCGGGCTTAAGCCGGTAAGCCCCGCCCCATCGCGGTAAGCCCCGCCCCCCGCACCGACGCTATGCAATGCACTGCAAGTTGCCGACTGTACCGGGCTTAAGCCGGTAAGCCCCGCCCCATCGCGGTAAGCCCCGCCCCCGGCACGACGCTATGCAATGCACTGTATGTTGCCGACTGTACCGGGCTTAAGCCGGTAAGCCCAACCCCCATCGCAGTAAGCCCCGCCCCCGGCACCGACGCTATGCAATGCACTGCATGTTTCCATCTGTACCCGGCTTAAGCCGGTAAGCCCCGCCCCATCGCGGTAAGCCCCGCCCCCCACACCGACGCTATGCAATGCACTGCAAGTTGCCGACTGTACCGGGCTTAAGCCGGTAAGCCCCGCCCCATCGCGGTAAGCCCCGCCCCCCGCACCGACGCTATGCAATGCACTGCAAGTTGCCGACTGTACCGGGCTTAAGCCGGTAAGCCCCGCCCAATCGCGGTAAGCCCCGCCCCCCGCACCGACGCTATGCAATGCACTGCAAGTTGCCGACTGTACCGGGCTTAAGCCGGTAAGCCCCGCCCCATCGCGGTAAGCCCCGCCCCCCGCACCGACGCTATGCAATGCACTGCAAGTTGCCGACTGTACCGGGCTTAAGCCGGTAAGACCCGCCCCATCGCGGTAAGCCCCGCCCCCCGCACCGCCGCTATGCAATGCACTGCAAGTTGCCGACTGTACCGGGCTTAAGCCGGTAAGCCCGCCCCATCGCGGTAAGCCCCGCCCCCCGCACGACGCTATGCAATGCACTGCAAGTTGCCGACTGTACCGGGCTTAAGCCGGTAAGCCCCGCCCAATCGCGGTAAGCCCCGCCCCCCGCACCGACGCTATGCAATGCACTGCAAGTTGCCGACTGTACCGGGCTTAAGCCGGTAAGCCCCGCCCCATCGCGGTAAGCCCCGCCCCCCGCACCGACGCTATGCAATGCGCTGCAAGTTGCCGACTGTACCGGGCTTAAGCCGGTAAGACCCGCCCCATCGCGGTAAGCCCCGCCCCCCCGCCCCGCCGCTATGCAATGCACTGCAAGTTGCCGACTGTACCGGGCTTAAGCCGGTAAGCCCCGCCCCATCGCGGTAAGCCCCGCCCCCCGCACCGACGCTATGCAATGCACTGCAAGTTGCCGACTGTACCGGGCTTAAGCCGGTAAGCCCCGCCCCATCGCGGTAAGCCCCGCCCCCCGCACCGACGCTATGCAATGCACTGCAAGTTGCCGACTGTACCGGGCTTAAGCCGGTAAGCCCCGCCCCATCGCGGTAAGCCCCGCCCCCCGCACCGACGCTATGCAATGCACTGCAAGTTGCCGACTGTACCGGGCTTAAGCCGGTAAGCCCCGCCCCATCGCGGTAAGCCCCGCCCCCCGCACCGACGCTATGCAATGCACTGTAAGTTGCCGACTGTACCGGGCTTAAGCCGGTAAGCCCCGCCCCATCGCTGTAAGCCCCGCCCCCGGCACCGACGCTATGCAATGCACTGCAAGTTGCTGACTGTACCGGGCTTAAGCCGGTAAGCCCCGCCCCATCGCGGTAAGCCCCGCCCCCGGCACCGAGGCTATGCAATGCACTGTAAGTTGCCGACTGTACCGGGCTTAAGCCGGTAAGCCCCGCCCCCATCACGGGATCATGTTTAATAAAACAAATGGCGGTGCCTTGAAAAGTAACAGTGGCCCCAGCGCGAAAGGTAACGAAGTGTTGCGTCTGCTGAAGAGGTGGCAGTAAGCATTGCATGTTGTCAACTGTTCCGAGCTTAAGCCGGTAAGCCACACCCCCACCCAATGCACGTGGCCAACCGTACCGGGCTTACGCCGGTAAGCCTCGCCCCCTGCGCCAACCCAATGCTATGTAATGCACTGCAATGCAATTTGTTTTTTTTATATTTAATGTTTGTTTTTGGGTGTGAGAGGAAACCGGAGTACCCAGACGAAACCCACGCAAACACAGAGAGAACATACACTTTGCAGATGTTGCCCTTAGTGGGATTTGAACCCAGGACCCCAGCGCTGCAAGGCTACTGTGCTAACCACTGAGCCACCGTGCTGCCTTTACTCCGATGCCATTTGAATGGGGGCATGTTTAAAAAAACAAGTGGCGGTGCTATGCCATGAGAAGTAGCAGCCGCTTCAGCGCCAAAGGAAATGATGGGTTGCGTCTGCTGAAAAGGTGACAGTAAGCATTGCATGTTGCCATAGTTGCACACTGTACCGGGCATGACGCGGTAAGCCCCGCCCCAATCGCGGTAAGCCCCGCCCCCGGCACGACGCTATGCAATGCACTGTATGTTGCCGACTGTACCGGGCTTAAGCCGGTAAGCCCAACCCCCATCGCCGTAAGCCCCTCCCCCGGCACCGACGCTATGCAATGCACTGCATGTTTCCATCTGTACCGGGCTTAAGCCGGTAAGCCCCGCCCCATCGCGGTAAGCCCCGCCCCCCGCACCGACGCTATGCAATGCACTGCAAGTTGCCGACTGTACCGGGCTTAAGCCGGTAAGCCCCGCCCCATCGCGGTAAGCCCCGCCCCCCGCACCGACGCTATGCAATGCACTGCAAGTTGCCGACTGTACCGGGCTTAAGCCGGTAAGCCCCGCCCCATCGCGGTAAGCCCCGCCCCCCGCACCGACGCTATGCAATGCACTTCAAGTTGCCGACTGTACCGGGCTTAAGCCGGTAAGCCCCGCCCCATCGCGGTAAGCCCCGCCCCCGGCACCGACGCTATGCAATGCACTGCAAGTTGCCGACTGTACCGGGCTTAAGCCGGTAAGCCCCGCCCCATCGCGGTAAGCCCCGCCCCCGGCACCGACGCTATGCAATGCACTGTATGTTGCCGACTGTACCGGGCTTAAGCCGGTAAGCCCAACCCCCATCGCCGTAAGCCCCGCCCCCGGCACCGACGCTATGCAATGCACTGCATGTTTCCATCTGTACCGGGCTTAAGCCGGTAAGCCCAACCCCCATCGCCGTAAGCCCCGCCCCCCGGCACCGACGCTATGCAATGCACTGCATGTTTCCATCTGTACCGGGCTTAAGCCGGTAAGCCCCGCCCCATCGCGGTAAGCCCCGCCCCCGGCACCGCCGCTATGCAATGCACTGCAAGTTGCCGACTGTACCGGGCTTAAGCCGGTAAGCCCCGCCCCATCGCGGTAAGCCCCGCCCCCCGCACCGACGCTATGCAATGCACTGCAAGTTGCCGACTGTACCGGGCTTAAGCCGGTAAGCCCCGCCCCATCGCGGTAAGCCCCGCCCCCGGCACGACGCTATGCAATGCACTGTATGTTGCCGACTGTACCGGGCTTAAGCCGGTAAGCCCAACCCCCATCGCAGTAAGCCCCGCCCCCGGCACCGACGCTATGCAATGCACTGCATGTTTCCATCTGTACCCGGCTTAAGCCGGTAAGCCCCGCCCCATCGCGGTAAGCCCCGCCCCCCACACCGACGCTATGCAATGCACTGCAAGTTGCCGACTGTACCGGGCTTAAGCCGGTAAGCCCCGCCCCATCGCGGTAAGCCCCGCCCCCCGCACCGACGCTATGCAATGCACTGCAAGTTGCCGACTGTACCGGGCTTAAGCCGGTAAGCCCCGCCCAATCGCGGTAAGCCCCGCCCCCCGCACCGACGCTATGCAATGCACTGCAAGTTGCCGACTGTACCGGGCTTAAGCCGGTAAGCCCCGCCCCATCGCGGTAAGCCCCGCCCCCCGCACCGACGCTATGCAATGCACTGCAAGTTGCCGACTGTACCGGGCTTAAGCCGGTAAGACCCGCCCCATCGCGGTAAGCCCCGCCCCCCGCACCGCCGCTATGCAATGCACTGCAAGTTGCCGACTGTACCGGGCTTAAGCCGGTAAGCCCCGCCCCATCGCGGTAAGCCCCGCCCCCCGCACGACGCTATGCAATGCACTGCAAGTTGCCGACTGTACCGGGCTTAAGCCGGTAAGCCCCGCCCCATCGCGGTAAGCCCCGCCCCCCGCACGACGCTATGCAATGCACTGCAAGTTGCCAACTGTACCGGGCTTAAGCCGGTAAGCCCCGCCCCATCGCGGTAAGCCCCGCCCCCGGCACCGACGCTATGCAATGCACTGTAAGTTGCCGACTGTACCGGGCTTAAGCCGGTAAGCCCCGCCCCCATCACGGGATCATGTTTAATAAAACAAATGGCGGTGCCTTGAAAAGTAACAGTGGCCCCAGCGCGAAAGGTAACGAAGTGTTGCGTCTGCTGAAGAGGTGGCAGTAAGCATTGCATGTTGTCAACTGTACCGAGCTTAAGCCGGTAAGCCACACCCCCACCCAATGCACGTGGCCAAACCACGCCCCCTGCGCCAACCCAATGCTATGTAATGCACTGCAATGCAATTTGTTTTTTTTATATTTAATGTTTGTTTTTGGGTGTGAGAGGAAACCGGAGTACCCAGACGAAACCCACGCAAACACAGAGAGAACATACACTTTGCAGATGTTGCCCTTAGTGGGATTTGAACCCAGGACCCCAGCGCTGCAAGGCTACTGTGCTAACCACTGAGCCACCGTGCTGCCTTTACTCCGATGCCATTTGAATGGGGGCATGTTTAAAAAACAAGTGGCGGTGCTATGCCATGAGAAGTAGCAGCCGCTTCAGCGCCAAAGGAAATGATGGGTTGCGTCTGCTGAAAAGGTGACAGTAAGCATTGCATGTTGCCATAGTTGCACACTGTACCGGGCATGACGCGGTAAGCCCCGCCCCAATCGCGGTAAGCCCCGCCCCCGGCACGACGCTATGCAATGCACTGTATGTTGCCGACTGTACCGGGCTTAAGCCGGTAAGCCCAACCCCCATCGCCGTAAGCCCCGCCCCCGGCACCGACGCTATGCAATGCACTGCATGTTTCCATCTGTACCGGGCTTAAGCCGGTAAGCCCCGCCCCATCGCGGTAAGCCCCGCCCCCCGCACCGACGCTATGCAATGCACTGCAAGTTGCCGACTGTACCGGGCTTAAGCCGGTAAGCCCCGCCCCATCGCGGTAAGCCCCGCCCCCCGCACCGACGCTATGCAATGCACTGCAAGTTGCCGACTGTACCGGGCTTAAGCCGGTAAGCCCCGCCCCATCGCGGTAAGCCCCGCCCCCCGCACCGACGCTATGCAATGCACTGCAAGTTGCCGACTGTACCGGGCTTAAGCCGGTAAGCCCCGCCCCATCGCGGTAAGCCCCGCCCCCCGCACCGACGCTATGCAATGCACTGCAAGTTGCCGACTGTACCGGGCTTAAGCCGGTAAGCCCCGCCCCATCGCTGTAAGCCCCGCCCCCGGCACCGACGCTATGCAATGCACTGCAAGTTGCTGACTGTACCGGGCTTAAGCCGGTAAGCCCCGCCCCATCGCGGTAAGCCCCGCCCCCGGCACCGAGGCTATGCAATGCACTGTAAGTTGCCGACTGTACCGGGCTTAAGCCGGTAAGCCCCGCCCCCATCACGGGATCATGTTTAATAAAACAAATGGCGGTGCCTTGAAAAGTAACAGTGGCCCCAGCGCGAAAGGTAACGAAGTGTTGCGTCTGCTGAAGAGGTGGCAGTAAGCATTGCATGTTGTCAACTGTTCCGAGCTTAAGCCGGTAAGCCACACCCCCACCCAATGCACGTGGCCAACCGTACCGGGCTTACGCCGGTAAGCCTCGCCCCCTGCGCCAACCCAATGCTATGTAATGCACTGCAATGCAATTTGTTTTTTTTATATTTAATGTTTGTTTTTGGGTGTGAGAGGAAACCGGAGTACCCAGACGAAACCCACGCAAACACAGAGAGAACATACACTTTGCAGATGTTGCCCTTAGTGGGATTTGAACCCAGGACCCCAGCGCTGCAAGGCTACTGTGCTAACCACTGAGCCACCGTGCTGCCTTTACTCCGATGCCATTTGAATGGGGGCATGTTTAAAAAACAAGTGGCGGTGCTATGCCATGAGAAGTAGCAGCCGCTTCAGCGCCAAAGGAAATGATGGGTTGCGTCTGCTGAAAAGGTGACAGTAAGCATTGCATGTTGCCATAGTTGCACACTGTACCGGGCATGACGCGGTAAGCCCCGCCCCAATCGCGGTAAGCCCCGCCCCCGGCACGACGCTATGCAATGCACTGTATGTTGCCGACTGTACCGGGCTTAAGCCGGTAAGGCCCAACCCCCATCGCCGTAAGCCCCTCCCCCGGCACCGACGCTATGCAATGCACTGCATGTTTCCATCTGTACCGGGCTTAAGCCGGTAAGCCCCGCCCCATCGCGGTAAGCCCCGCCCCCCGCACCGACGCTATGCAATGCACTGCAAGTTGCCGACTGTACCGGGCTTAAGCCGGTAAGCCCCGCCCCATCGCGGTAAGCCCCGCCCCCCGCACCGACGCTATGCAATGCACTGCAAGTTGCCGACTGTACCGGGCTTAAGCCGGTAAGCCCCGCCCCATCGCGGTAAGCCCCGCCCCCCGCACCGACGCTATGCAATGCACTTCAAGTTGCCGACTGTACCGGGCTTAAGCCGGTAAGCCCCGCCCCATCGCGGTAAGCCCCGCCCCCGGCACCGACGCTATGCAATGCACTGCAAGTTGCCGACTGTACCGGGCTTAAGCCGGTAAGCCCGCCCCATCGCGGTAAGCCCCGCCCCCGGCACCGACGCTATGCAATGC
Source organism: Dendropsophus ebraccatus (assembly GCF_027789765.1). Taxonomy (NCBI): domain Eukaryota; kingdom Metazoa; phylum Chordata; class Amphibia; order Anura; family Hylidae; genus Dendropsophus; species Dendropsophus ebraccatus. The sequence goes on from NW_027208777.1 coordinate 39,488, forward strand.
ACTGTATGTTGCCGACTGTACCGGGCTTAAGCCGGTAAGCCCAACCCCCATCGCCGTAAGCCCCGCCCCCGGCACCGACGCTATGCAATGCACTGCATGTTTCCATCTGTACCGGGCTTAAGCCGGTAAGCCCAACCCCCATCGCCGTAAGCCCCGCCCCCGGCACCGACGCTATGCAATGCACTGCATGTTTCCATCTGTACCGGGCTTAAGCCGGTAAGCCCCGCCCCATCGCGGTAAGCCCCCGCCCCCGGCACCGACGCTATGCAATGCACTGCAAGTTGCCGACTGTACCGGGCTTAAGCCGGTAAGCCCCGCCCCATCGCGGTAAGCCCCGCCCCCCGCACCGACGCTATGCAATGCACTGCAAGTTGCCGACTGTACCGGGCTTAAGCCGGTAAGCCCCGCCCCATCGCGGTAAGCCCCGCCCCCGGCACGACGCTATGCAATGCACTGTATGTTGCCGACTGTACCGGGCTTAAGCCGGTAAGCCCAACCCCCATCGCAGTAAGCCCCGCCCCCGGCACCGACGCTATGCAATGCACTGCATGTTTCCATCTGTACCCGGCTTAAGCCGGTAAGCCCCGCCCCATCGCGGTAAGCCCCGCCCCCCACACCGACGCTATGCAATGCACTGCAAGTTGCCGACTGTACCGGGCTTAAGCCGGTAAGCCCCGCCCCATCGCGGTAAGCCCCGCCCCCCGCACCGACGCTATGCAATGCACTGCAAGTTGCCGACTGTACCGGGCTTAAGCCGGTAAGCCCCGCCCAATCGCGGTAAGCCCCGCCCCCCGCACCGACGCTATGCAATGCACTGCAAGTTGCCGACTGTACCGGGCTTAAGCCGGTAAGCCCCGCCCCATCGCGGTAAGCCCCGCCCCCCGCACGACGCGATGCAATGCACTGCAAGTTGCCGACTGTACCGGGCTTAAGCCGGTAAGCCCCGCCCCATCGCGGTAAGCCCCGCCCCCCGCACCGCCGCTATGCAATGCACTGCAAGTTGCCGACTGTACCGGGCTTAAGCCGGTAAGCCCCGCCCCATCGCGGTAAGCCCCGCCCCCCGCACGACGCTATGCAATGCACTGCAAGTTGCCGACTGTACCGGGCTTAAGCCGGTAAGCCCCGCCCAATCGCGGTAAGCCCCGCCCCCCGCACCGACGCTATGCAATGCACTGCAAGTTGCCGACTGTACCGGGCTTAAGCCGGTAAGCCCCGCCCCATCGCGGTAAGCCCCGCCCCCCGCACCGACGCTATGCAATGCACTGCAAGTTGCCGACTGTACCGGGCTTAAGCCGGTAAGACCCGCCCCATCGCGGTAAGCCCCGCCCCCCGCACCGCCGCTATGCAATGCACTGCAAGTTGCCGACTGTACCGGGCTTAAGCCGGTAAGCCCCGCCCCATCGCGGTAAGCCCCGCCCCCCGCACCGACGCTATGCAATGCACTGCAAGTTGCCGACTGTACCGGGCTTAAGCCGGTAAGCCCCGCCCCATCGCGGTAAGCCCCGCCCCCCGCACCGACGCTATGCAATGCACTGCAAGTTGCCGACTGTACCGGGCTTAAGCCGGTAAGCCCCGCCCCATCGCGGTAAGCCCCGCCCCCCGCACCGACGCTATGCAATGCACTGCAAGTTGCCGACTGTACCGGGCTTAAGCCGGTAAGCCCCGCCCCATCGCGGTAAGCCCCGCCCCCCGCACCGACGCTATGCAATGCACTGTAAGTTGCCGACTGTACCGGGCTTAAGCCGGTAAGCCCCGCCCCATCGCTGTAAGCCCCGCCCCCGGCACCGACGCTATGCAATGCACTGCAAGTTGCTGACTGTACCGGGCTTAAGCCGGTAAGCCCCGCCCCATCGCGGTAAGCCCCGCCCCCGGCACCGAGGCTATGCAATGCACTGTAAGTTGCCGACTGTACCGGGCTTAAGCCGGTAAGCCCCGCCCCCATCACGGGATCATGTTTAATAAAACAAATGGCGGTGCCTTGAAAAGTAACAGTGGCCCCAGCGCGAAAGGTAACGAAGTGTTGCGTCTGCTGAAGAGGTGGCAGTAAGCATTGCATGTTGTCAACTGTTCCGAGCTTAAGCCGGTAAGCCACACCCCCACCCAATGCACGTGGCCAACCGTACCGGGCTTACGCCGGTAAGCCTCGCCCCCTGCGCCAACCCAATGCTATGTAATGCACTGCAATGCAATTTGTTTTTTTTATATTTAATGTTTGTTTTTGGGTGTGAGAGGAAACCGGAGTACCCAGACGAAACCCACGCAAACACAGAGAGAACATACACTTTGCAGATGTTGCCCTTAGTGGGATTTGAACCCAGGACCCCAGCGCTGCAAGGCTACTGTGCTAACCACTGAGCCACCGTGCTGCCTTTACTCCGATGCCATTTGAATGGGGGCATGTTTAAAAAACAAGTGGCGGTGCTATGCCATGAGAAGTAGCAGCCGCTTCAGCGCCAAAGGAAATGATGGGTTGCGTCTGCTGAAAAGGTGACAGTAAGCATTGCATGTTGCCATAGTTGCACACTGTACCGGGCATGACGCGGTAAGCCCCGCCCCAATCGCGGTAAGCCCCGCCCCCGGCACGACGCTATGCAATGCACTGTATGTTGCCGACTGTACCGGGCTTAAGCCGGTAAGCCCAACCCCCATCGCCGTAAGCCCCTCCCCCGGCACCGACGCTATGCAATGCACTGCATGTTTCCATCTGTACCGGGCTTAAGCCGGTAAGCCCCGCCCCATCGCGGTAAGCCCCGCCCCCCGCACCGACGCTATGCAATGCACTGCAAGTTGCCGACTGTACCGGGCTTAAGCCGGTAAGCCCCGCCCCATCGCGGTAAGCCCCGCCCCCCGCACCGACGCTATGCAATGCACTGCAAGTTGCCGACTGTACCGGGCTTAAGCCGGTAAGCCCCGCCCCATCGCGGTAAGCCCCGCCCCCCGCACCGACGCTATGCAATGCACTTCAAGTTGCCGACTGTACCGGGCTTAAGCCGGTAAGCCCCGCCCCATCGCGGTAAGCCCCGCCCCCGGCACCGACGCTATGCAATGCACTGCAAGTTGCCGACTGTACCGGGCTTAAGCCGGTAAGCCCCGCCCCATCGCGGTAAGCCCCGCCCCCGGCACCGACGCTATGCAATGCACTGTATGTTGCCGACTGTACCGGGCTGAAGCCGGTAAGCCCAACCCCCATCGCCGTAAGCCCCGCCCCCGGCACCGACGCTATGCAATGCACTGCATGTTTCCATCTGTACCGGGCTTAAGCCGGTAAGCCCAACCCCCATCGCCGTAAGCCCCGCCCCCGGCACCGACGCTATGCAATGCACTGCATGTTTCCATCTGTACCGGGCTTAAGCCGGTAAGCCCCGCCCCATCGCGGTAAGCCCCGCCCCCGGCACCGACGCTATGCAATGCACTGCAAGTTGCCGACTGTACCGGGCTTAAGCCGGTAAGCCCCGCCCCATCGCGGTAAGCCCCGCCCCCCGCACCGACGCTATGCAATGCACTGCAAGTTGCCGACTGTACCGGGCTTAAGCCGGTAAGCCCCGCCCCATCGCGGTAAGCCCCGCCCCCGGCACGACGCTATGCAATGCACTGTATGTTGCCGACTGTACCGGGCTTAAGCCGGTAAGCCCAACCCCCATCGCAGTAAGCCCCGCCCCCGGCACCGACGCTATGCAATGCACTGCATGTTTCCATCTGTACCCGGCTTAAGCCGGTAAGCCCCGCCCCATCGCGGTAAGCCCCGCCCCCCGCACCGACGCTATGCAATGCACTGCAAGTTGCCGACTGTACCGGGCTTAAGCCGGTAAGCCCCGCCCCATCGCGGTAAGCCCCGCCCCCCGCACCGACGCTATGCAATGCACTGCAAGTTGCCGACTGTACCGGGCTTAAGCCGGTAAGCCCCGCCCAATCGCGGTAAGCCCCGCCCCCCGCACCGACGCTATGCAATGCACTGCAAGTTGCCGACTGTACCGGGCTTAAGCCGGTAAGCCCCGCCCCATCGCGGTAAGCCCCGCCCCCCGCACCGACGCTATGCAATGCACTGCAAGTTGCCGACTGTACCGGGCTTAAGCCGGTAAGACCCGCCCCATCGCGGTAAGCCCCGCCCCCCGCACCGCCGCTATGCAATGCACTGCAAGTTGCCGACTGTACCGGGCTTAAGCCGGTAAGCCCCGCCCCATCGCGGTAAGCCCCGCCCCCCGCACGACGCTATGCAATGCACTGCAAGTTGCCGACTGTACCGGGCTTAAGCCGGTAAGCCCCGCCCCATCGCGGTAAGCCCCGCCCCCCGCACGACGCTATGCAATGCACTGCAAGTTGCCAACTGTACCGGGCTTAAGCCGGTAAGCCCCGCCCCATCGCGGTAAGCCCCGCCCCCGGCACCGACGCTATGCAATGCACTGTAAGTTGCCGACTGTACCGGGCTTAAGCCGGTAAGCCCCGCCCCCATCACGGGATCATGTTTAATAAAACAAATGGCGGTGCCTTGAAAAGTAACAGTGGCCCCAGCGCGAAAGGTAACGAAGTGTTGCGTCTGCTGAAGAGGTGGCAGTAAGCATTGCATGTTGTCAACTGTACCGAGCTTAAGCCGGTAAGCCACACCCCCACCCAATGCACGTGGCCAAACCACGCCCCCTGCGCCAACCCAATGCTATGTAATGCACTGCAATGCAATTTGTTTTTTTTATATTTAATGTTTGTTTTTGGGTGTGAGAGGAAACCGGAGTACCCAGACGAAACCCACGCAAACACAGAGAGAACATACACTTTGCAGATGTTGCCCTTAGTGGGATTTGAACCCAGGACCCCAGCGCTGCAAGGCTACTGTGCTAACCACTGAGCCACCGTGCTGCCTTTACTCCGATGCCATTTGAATGGGGGCATGTTTAAAAAACAAGTGGCGGTGCTATGCCATGAGAAGTAGCAGCCGCTTCAGCGCCAAAGGAAATGATGGGTTGCGTCTGCTGAAAAGGTGACAGTAAGCATTGCATGTTGCCATAGTTGCACACTGTACCGGGCATGACGCGGTAAGCCCCGCCCCAATCGCGGTAAGCCCCGCCCCCGGCACGACGCTATGCAATGCACTGTATGTTGCCGACTGTACCGGGCTTAAGCCGGTAAGCCCAACCCCCATCGCCGTAAGCCCCGCCCCCGGCACCGACGCTATGCAATGCACTGCATGTTTCCATCTGTACCGGGCTTAAGCCGGTAAGCCCCGCCCCATCGCGGTAAGCCCCGCCCCCCGCACCGACGCTATGCAATGCACTGCAAGTTGCCGACTGTACCGGGCTTAAGCCGGTAAGCCCCGCCCCATCGCGGTAAGCCCCGCCCCCCGCACCGACGCTATGCAATGCACTGCAAGTTGCCGACTGTACCGGGCTTAAGCCGGTAAGCCCCGCCCCATCGCGGTAAGCCCCGCCCCCCGCACCGACGCTATGCAATGCACTGCAAGTTGCCGACTGTACCGGGCTTAAGCCGGTAAGCCCCGCCCCATCGCGGTAAGCCCCGCCCCCCCGCACCGACGCTATGCAATGCACTGCAAGTTGCCGACTGTACCGGGCTTAAGCCGGTAAGCCCCGCCCAATCGCGGTAAGCCCCGCCCCCCGCACCGACGCTATGCAATGCACTGCAAGTTGCCGACTGTACCGGGCTTAAGCCGGTAAGCCCCGCCCCATCGCGGTAAGCCCCGCCCCCCGCACCGACGCTATGCAATGCACTGCAAGTTGCCGACTGTACCGGGCTTAAGCCGGTAAGCCCCGCCCCATCGCGGTAAGCCCCGCCCCCCGCACCGACGCTATGCAATGCACTGCAAGTTGCCGACTGTACCGGGCTTAAGCCGGTAAGCCCCGCCCAATCGCGGTAAGCCCCGCCCCCCGCACCGACGCTATGCAATGCACTGCAAGTTGCCGACTGTACCGGGCTTAAGCCGGTAAGCCCCGCCCATCGCGGTAAGCCCCGCCCCCGCACCGACGCTATGCAATGCACTGCAAGTTGCCGACTGTACCGGGCTTAAGCCGGTAAGACCCGCCCCATCGCGGTAAGCCCCGCCCCCCGCACCGCCGCTATGCAATGCACTGCAAGTTGCCGACTGTACCGGGCTTAAGCCGGTAAGCCCCGCCCCATCGCGGTAAGCCCCGCCCCCCGCACGACGCTATGCAATGCACTGCAAGTTGCCGACTGTACCGGGCTTAAGCCGGTAAGCCCCGCCCAATCGCGGTAAGCCCCGCCCCCCGCACGACGCTATGCAATGCACTGCAAGTTGCCGACTGTACCGGGCTTAAGCCGGTAAGCCCCGCCCCATCGCGGTAAGCCCCGCCCCCCGCACCGACGCTATGCAATGCACTGCAAGTTGCCGACTGTACCGGGCTTAAGCCGGTAAGACCCGCCCCATCGCGGTAAGCCCCGCCCCCCGCACCGCCGCTATGCAATGCACTGCAAGTTGCCGACTGTACCGGGCTTAAGCCGGTAAGCCCCGCCCCATCGCGGTAAGCCCCGCCCCCCGCACCGACGCTATGCAATGCACTGCAAGTTGCCGACTGTACCGGGCTTAAGCCGGTAAGCCCCGCCCCATCGCGGTAAGCCCCGCCCCCCGCACCGACGCTATGCAATGCACTGCAAGTTGCCGACTGTACCGGGCTTAAGCCGGTAAGCCCCGCCCCATCGCGGTAA